>NW_017217823.1:0-12283 GCF_001704415.2 Capra hircus | reverse complement strand
TGGGCGGCCAAGCAACCGCTGGAGGAGCCCTGCAGTTGCCCTCCTTCCCTCTCTGACAGAATTCTCCACTGCTGGAGCCCTTGGCAGTGTGCAACCCACCAGCCCTAAGCTCTCCTTAAGGAGGACTGGACTAAGTGCAAAGGCAAGGCAGGATTGGAGCTGAGGCAAGAAAGGCGCCAGTGGCGACTCCCAGGCTCCTGCTGCCTGCTCCTTCCTGGAGAGGCAGCCTAAAAAGGCAAGTCTGGGCAAGGCTAGCCCCCGCAGAGCAGCCTCGCGCCAGGAACTCTGCCAGATCGGGGCTCTGAGCAGAGCTAGAGCTCTGCCGTACTGGAGGCGCACTTAGCTCCGTGCAAGCAGGGCTTTCAACTTGACGGGGCTGGGCTGCCTCCTCTTCCCCGAGGAGGCTCGCTTCCCTGCTGGCTGTGCACTCGCCTATCAGGCGGGGCGCAGGGCTCCTCCAGCAGGTCTTGCCTCAGGGGCTGCTTCCCCTGAGTTGGGGCTGTGGCAGGAACCCAGACACGCAGGATCAGGCCCCAAACACCTGCACATGTCTCTGCTGGGGAGGAGAGTGCTAGGGAACCTACGTCTGTCATACACTTTCTGGGCACCCAAGGAATCAGCCTCCGTGTGTGCGGGCTGAAAACCCCAGCCAGGGGCCCTGGGAGCCTGGTGCTCTCGTGCGGCGCTGATTCTAGGCGGCCTAGAAACCGCTGGAGGAGCCTGCAGTTGCCCTTCCCTTCCCTCTGACAGAGCTCTCACTGCTGAAGCCCTTGGCAGTGTGCAACCCACCACCCCTAAGCCCTCCCCAACGACGCCTGGCACCTATGTGCAAAGGCAAGGCAGGATTGGAGCTGAGGCAAGGAAGGCACCAGTGGCGTCTCCCAGGCTCGCTCAGACAGCTCCTTCCTGGGGAGGGAGCCTAAAAGCAAGGCAAGTCTGGGCAAGGCGAGCCCCCGGCCGAGCAGCCTCGCGCCAGAAAACTCTGCCAGATCGGGGCTCTGAGCAGAGCTAGAGCTCTGCCGTACTGGAGGCCACTTAGCTCCGTGCAAGCAGGGCTTTCCTCTTGACTGGGCTCGGCTGCCTCCTCTTCTCCCGAGGAGGCTCGCTACACTGCTGGCTGTGCTCTCGCCTATCAGGCGGGCGCGCAGGGCTCCTCCAGCAGGTCTTGCCTCAGGGGCTGCTTCCCTGAGTTGAGGCTGTGGGCGGAACCCAGACACGCAGGATAAGGCCCCAACCACCTGCACATGTCTCTGCTGGGGAGGAGAGTGCTAGGGAACCTACGTCTCTCACACACTTTCTAGGCACCCACGGAGTCAGCCTCTGGGAGTGTGGGGATGCAAAACCCAGCCAGGGCCCTTGGAACCTGGTGCTCTCCGTGCGGAGCTTTGTCTGGGCGGCCAAGGAACCGCTGAAGGAGCCCTGCTGTTGCCCTTCGCTTCCCTCTGACAGAGCTTTCACTGCTGGAGCCCTTGGCAGTGTGCAACCCACCAGCCCCTAAGCCCTCCTCAAGGACGCTTGGGACCTAAGTGCAAAGGCAAGGCAGGGGTAGAGCTGAAGCCAGGAAGGCGCCAGTGGCGTTTCCGAGCCTCACACAGCCTGCTCCTTCCTGGGAGGGAGCCTTAAAGCAAGGCAAGTCTGCGCAAGGCTCGCCTATGGCAGAGCATCTTGGTGCCAGGAACTCTGCCAGATCGGGCCTCTGAACAGAGCTAGAGATCTGCCGTACTGGAGTCGCACTTAGCTTCGTGTAAGCAGGGATTTCAGCTTGACGGGGACTTGCTGCCTCCTCTTCCCCCGAGGAGGCTCGCTTCCCTGCTGGCTGTGCACTCGCCTATCAGGCGGGGGCGCAGGGCTCCTCCAGCAGGTCTTGCCTCAGGGGCTGCTTCCCCTGAGTTGGGGCTGTGGGCAGGAACCCAGACACGCAGGATCAGGCCCAAAACACCTGCACATGTCTCTGCTGGGGAGGAGAGTGCTAGGGAACCTACGTCTGTCATACACTTTCTGGGCACCCAAGGAATCAGCCTCCGTGTGTGCGGGGCTGAAAACCCCAGCCAGGGGCCTGGGAGCCTGGTGCTCTCCGTGTGGCGCTGAATCTGGGCGGCCAAGCAACCGCTGGAGGAGCCCTGCAGTTGCCCTTCCCTTCCCTCTGACAGAATTCTCACTGCTGGAGCCCTTGGCAGTGTGCAACCCACCAGCCCCTAAGCTCTCCTTAAGGAGGACTGGGACCTAAGTGCAAAGGCAAGGCAGGATTGGAGCTGAGGCAAGAAAGGCGCCAGTGGCGACTCCCAGGCTCCTGCTGCCTGCTCCTTCCTGGAGAGGCAGCCTAAAAGCAAGGCAAGTCTGGGCAAGGCTAGCCCCGGCAGAGCAGCCTCGCGCCAGGAACTCTGCCAGATCGGGGCTCTGAGCAGAGCTAGAGCTCTGCCGTACTGGAGGCGCACTTAGCTCCGTGCAAGCAGGGCTTTCAACTTGACGGGGCTGGGCTGCCTCCTCTTCCCCCGAGGAGGCTCGCTTCCCTGCTGGCTGTGCACTCGCCTATCAGGCGGGCGCAGGGCTCCTCCAGCAGGTCTTGCCTCAGGGGCTGCTTCCCCTGAGTTGGGGCTGTGGGCAGGAACCCAGACACGCAGGATCAGGCCCCAACCACCTGCACATGTCTCTGCTGGGGAGGAGAGTGCTAGGGAACCTACGTCTGTCATACACTTTCTGGGCACCCAAGGAATCAGCCTCCGTGTGTGCGGGGCTGAAAACCCCAGCCAGGGGCCCTGGGAGCCTGGTGCTCTCGGTGCGGCGCTGATTCTAGGCGGCCTAGAAACCGCTGGAGGAGCCCTGCAGTTGCCCTTCCCTTCCCTCTGACAGAGCTCTCACTGCTGAAGCCCTTGGCAGTGTGCAACCCACCACCCCTAAGCCCTCCCCAACCAGCTGGCACCTATGTGCAAAGGCAAGGCAGGATTGGAGCTGAGGCAAGGAAGGCACCAGTGGCGTCTCCCAGGCTCGCTCAGACAGCTCCTTCCTGGGGAGGGAGCCTAAAAGCAAGGCAAGTCTGGGCAAGGCGAGCCCCCGGCCGAGCAGCCTCGCGCCAGAAACTCTGCCAGATCGGGGCTCTGAGCAGAGCTAGAGCTCTGCCGTACTGGAGGCCCACTTAGCTCCGTGCAAGCAGGGCTTTCCTCTTGACTGGGCTCGGCTGCCTCCTCTTCTCCCGAGGAGGCTACACTGCTGGCTGTGCTCTCGCCTATCAGGCGGGCGCGCAGGGCTCCTCCAGCAGGTCTTGCCTCAGGGGCTGCTTCCCCTGAGTTGAGGCTGTGGGCGGGAACCCAGACACGCAGGATAGGCCCCCAACACCTGCACATGTCTCTGCTGGGGAGGAGAGTGCTAGGGAACCTACGTCTCTCACACACTTTCTAGGCACCCACGGAGTCAGCCTCTGGGAGTGTGGGGATGCAAAACCCAGCCAGGGGCCCTTGGAACCTGGTGCTCTCCGTGCGGAGCTTTGTCTGGGCGGCCAAGGAACCGCTGAAGGAGCCCTGCTGTTGCCCTTCGCTTCCCTCTGACAGAGCTTTCACTGCTGGAGCCCTTGGCAGTGTGCAACCCACCAGCCCCTAAGCCCTCCTCAAGGACGCTTGGGACCTAAGTGCAAAGGCAAGGCAGGGGTAGAGCTGAAGCCAGGAAGGCGCCAGTGGCGTTTCCGAGCCTCACACAGCCTGCTCCTTCCTGGGGAGGGAGCCTTAAAGCAAGGCAAGTCTGCGCAAGGCTCGCCTATGGCAGAGCATCTTGGTGCCAGGAACTCTGCCAGATCGGGCCTCTGAACAGAGCTAGAGATCTGCCGTACTGGAGTCGCACTTAGCTTCGTGTAAGCAGGGATTTCAGCTTGACGGGGACTTGCTGCCTCCTCTTCCCCCGAGGAGGCTCGCTTCCCTGCTGGCTGTGCACTCGCCTATCAGGCGGGGGCGCAGGGCTCCTCCAGCAGGTCTTGCCTCAGGGGCTGCTTCCCCTGAGTTGGGGCTGTGGGCAGGAACCCAGACACGCAGGATCAGGCCAAAACACCTGCACATGTCTCTGCTGGGGAGGAGAGTGCTAGGGAACCTACGTCTGTCATACACTTTCTGGGCACCCAAGGAATCAGCCTCCGTGTGTGCGGGGCTGAAAACCCCAGCCAGGGGCCCTGGGAGCCTGGTGCTCTCCGTGTGGCGCTGAATCTGGGCGCCAAGCAACCGCTGGAGGAGCCCTGCAGTTGCCCTTCCCTTCCCTCTGACAGAATTCTCACTGCTGGAGCCCTTGGCAGTGTGCAACCCACCAGCCCCTAAGCTCTCCTTAAGGAGGACTGGGACCTAAGTGCAAAGGCAAGGCAGGATTGGAGCTGAGGCAAGAAAGGCGCCAGTGGCGACTCCCAGGCTCCTGCTGCCTGCTCCTTCCTGGAGAGGCAGCCTAAAAGCAAGGCAAGTCTGGGCAAGGCTAGCCCCGGCAGAGCAGCCTCGCGCAGGAACTCTGCCAGATCGGGGCTCTGAGCAGAGCTAGAGCTCTGCCGTACTGGAGGCGCACTTAGCTCCGTGCAAGCAGGGCTTTCAACTTGACGGGGCTGGCTGCCTCCTCTTCCCCCGAGGAGGCTCGCTTCCCTGCTGGCTGTGCACTCGCCTATCAGGCGGGGCGCAGGGCTCCTCCAGCAGGTCTTGCCTCAGGGGCTGCTTCCCCTGAGTTGGGGCTGTGGGCAGGAACCCAGACACGCAGGATCAGGCCCAAACACCTGCACATGTCTCTGCTGGGGAGGAGAGTGCTAGGGAACCTACGTCTGTCATACACTTTCTGGGCACCCAAGGAATCAGCCTCCGTGTGTGCGGGGCTGAAAAACCCCAGCCAGGGGCCCTGGGAGCCTGGTGCTCTCGGCGGCGCTGATTCTAGGCGGCCTAGAAACCGCTGGAGGAGCCCTGCAGTTGCCCTTCCCTTCCCTCTGACAGAGCTCTCACTGCTGAAGCCCTTGGCAGTGTGCAACCCACCACCCCTAAGCCCTCCCCAACCACGCCTGGCACCTATGTGCAAAGGCAAGGCAGGATTGGAGCTGAGGCAAGGAAGGCACCAGTGGCGTCTCCCAGGCTCGCTCAGACAGCTCCTTCCTGGGGAGGGAGCCTAAAAGCAAGGCAAGTCTGGCAAGGCGAGCCCCCGGCCGAGCAGCCTCGGCCAGAAACTCTGCCAGATCGGGGCTCTGAGCAGAGCTAGAGCTCTGCCGTACTGGAGGCCCACTTAGCTCCGTGCAAGCAGGGCTTTCCTCTTGACTGGGCTCGGCTGCCTCCTCTTCTCCCGAGGAGGCTCGCTACACTGCTGGCTGTGCTCTCGCCTATCAGGCGGGCGCGCAGGGCTCCTCCAGCAGGTCTTGCCTCAGGGGCTGCTTCCCCTGAGTTGAGGCTGTGGGCGGAACCCAGACACGCAGGATAAGGCCCCCAACCACCTGCACATGTCTCTGCTGGGGAGGAGAGTGCTAGGGAACCTACGTCTCTCACACACTTTCTAGGCACCCACGGAGTCAGCCTCTGGGAGTGTGGGGATGCAAAACCCAGCCAGGGGCCCTTGGAACCTGGTGCTCTCCGTGCGGAGCTTTGTCTGGGCGGCCAAGGAACCGCTGAAGGAGCCCTGCTGTTGCCCTTCGCTTCCCTCTGACAGAGCTTTCACTGCTGGAGCCCTTGGCAGTGTGCAACCCACCAGCCCCTAAGCCCTCCTCAAGGACGCTTGGGACCTAAGTGCAAAGGCAAGGCAGGGGTAGAGCTGAAGCCAGGAAGGCGCCAGTGGCGTTTCCGAGCCTCACACAGCCTGCTCCTTCCTGGGGAGGGAGCCTTAAAGCAAGGCAAGTCTGCGCAAGGCTCGCCTATGGCAGAGCATCTTGGTGCCAGGAACTCTGCCAGATCGGGGCCTCTGAACAGAGCTAGAGATCTGCCGTACTGGAGTCGCACTTAGCTTCGTGTAAGCAGGGATTTCAGCTTGACGGGACTTGCTGCCTCCTCTTCCCCCGAGGAGGCTCGCTTCCCTGCTGGCTGTGCACTCGCCTATCAGGCGGGGCGCAGGGCTCCTCCAGCAGGTCTTGCCTCAGGGGCTGCTTCCCCTGAGTTGGGGCTGTGGGCAGGAACCCAGACACGCAGGATCAGGCCCCAAACACCTGCACATGTCTCTGCTGGGGAGGAGAGTGCTAGGGAACCTACGTCTGTCATACACTTTCTGGGCACCCAAGGAATCAGCCTCCGTGTGTGCGGGCTGAAAACCCCAGCCAGGGGCCTGGGAGCCTGGTGCTCTCCGTGTGGCGCTGAATCTGGGCGCCAAGCAACCGCTGGAGGAGCCCTGCAGTTGCCCCCCTTCCCTCTGACAGAATTCTCACTGCTGGAGCCCTTGGCAGTGTGCAACCCACCAGCCCCTAAGCTCTCCTTAAGGAGGACTGGGACCTAAGTGCAAAGGCAAGGCAGGATTGGAGCTGAGGCAAGAAAGGCGCCAGTGGCGACTCCCAGGCTCCTGCTGCCTGCTCCTTCCTGGAGAGGCAGCCTAAAAGCAAGGCAAGTCTGGGCAAGGCTAGCCCCCGGCAGAGCAGCCTCGCGCCAGGAACTCTGCCAGATCGGGGCTCTGAGCAGAGCTAGAGCTCTGCCGTACTGGAGGCGCACTTAGCTCCGTGCAAGCAGGGCTTTCAACTTGACGGGGCTGGGCTGCCTCCTCTTCCCCGGAGGCTCGCTTCCCTGCTGGCTGTGCACTCGCCTATCAGGCGGGGCGCAGGGCTCCTCCAGCAGGTCTTGCCTCAGGGGCTGCTTCCCCTGAGTTGGGGCTGTGGGCAGGAACCCAGACACGCAGGATCAGGCCCCAACACCTGCACATGTCTCTGCTGGGGAGGAGAGTGCTAGGGAACCTACGTCTGTCATACACTTTCTGGGCACCCAAGGAATCAGCCTCCGTGTGTGCGGGGCTGAAAACCCCAGCCAGGGGCCCTGGGAGCCTGGTGCTCTCGTGCGGCGCTGATTCTAGGCGGCCTAGAAACCGCTGGAGGAGCCCTGCAGTTGCCCTTCCCTTCCCTCTGACAGAGCTCTCACTGCTGAAGCCCTTGGCAGTGTGCAACCCACCACCCCCTAAGCCCTCCCAACCACGCCTGGCACCTATGTGCAAAGGCAAGGCAGGATTGGAGCTGAGGCAAGGAAGGCACCAGTGGCGTCTCCCAGGCTCGCTCAGACAGCTCCTTCCTGGGAGGGAGCCTAAAAGCAAGGCAAGTCTGGGCAAGGCGAGCCCCCGGCCGAGCAGCCTCGCGCCAGAAACTCTGCCAGATCGGGGCTCTGAGCAGAGCTAGAGCTCTGCCGTACTGGAGGCCCACTTAGCTCCGTGCAAGCAGGGCTTTCCTCTTGACTGGGCTCGGCTGCCTCCTCTTCTCCCGAGGAGGCTCGCTACACTGCTGGCTGTGCTCTCGCCTATCAGGCGGGCGCGCAGGGCTCCTCCAGCAGGTCTTGCCTCAGGGGCTGCTTCCCCTGAGTTGAGGCTGTGGGCGGGAACCCAGACACGCAGGATAAGGCCCCAACCACCTGCACATGTCTCTGCTGGGGAGGAGAGTGCTAGGGAACCTACGTCTCTCACACACTTTCTAGGCACCCACGGAGTCAGCCTCTGGGAGTGTGGGGATGCAAAACCCAGCCAGGGGCCCTTGGAACCTGGTGCTCTCCGTGCGGAGCTTTGTCTGGGCGGCCAAGGAACCGCTGAAGGAGCCCTGCTGTTGCCCTTCGCTTCCCTCTGACAGAGCTTTCACTGCTGGAGCCCTTGGCAGTGTGCAACCCACCAGCCCCTAAGCCCTCCTCAAGGACGCTTGGGACCTAAGTGCAAAGGCAAGGCAGGGGTAGAGCTGAAGCCAGGAAGGCGCCAGTGGCGTTTCCGAGCCTCACACAGCCTGCTCCTTCCTGGGGAGGGAGCCTTAAAGCAAGGCAAGTCTGCGCAAGGCTCGCCTATGGCAGAGCATCTTGGTGCCAGGAACTCTGCCAGATCGGGCCTCTGAACAGAGCTAGAGATCTGCCGTACTGGAGTCGCACTTAGCTTCGTGTAAGCAGGGATTTCAGCTTGACGGGGACTTGCTGCCTCCTCTTCCCCGAGGAGGCTCGCTTCCCTGCTGGCTGTGCACTCGCCTATCAGGCGGGGGCGCAGGGCTCCTCCAGCAGGTCTTGCCTCAGGGGCTGCTTCCCCTGAGTTGGGGCTGTGGGCAGGAACCCAGACACGCAGGATCAGGCCCCAAACACCTGCACATGTCTCTGCTGGGGAGGAGAGTGCTAGGGAACCTACGTCTGTCATACACTTTCTGGGCACCCCAAGGAATCAGCCTCCGTGTGTGCGGGGCTGAAAACCCCAGCCAGGGGCCCTGGGAGCCTGGTGCTCTCCGTGTGGCGCTGAATCTGGGCGGCCAAGCAACCGCTGGAGGAGCCCTGCAGTTGCCCTTCCCTTCCCTCTGACAGAATTCTCACTGCTGGAGCCCTTGGCAGTGTGCAACCCACCAGCCCCTAAGCTCTCCTTAAGGAGGACTGGGACCTAAGTGCAAAGGCAAGGCAGGATTGGAGCTGAGGCAAGAAAGGCGCCAGTGGCGACTCCCAGGCTCCTGCTGCCTGCTCCTTCCTGGAGAGGCAGCCTAAAAGCAAGGCAAGTCTGGGCAAGGCTAGCCCCGGCAGAGCAGCCTCGCGCCAGGAACTCTGCCAGATCGGGGCTCTGAGCAGAGCTAGAGCTCTGCCGTACTGGAGGCGCACTTAGCTCCGTGCAAGCAGGGCTTTCCTCTTGACGGGCTGGCTGCCTCCTCTTCCCCCGAGGAGGCTCGCTTCCTGCTGGCTGTGCTCTCGCCTATCAGGCGGGCGCGCAGGGCTCCTCCAGCAGGTCTTGCCTCAGGGGCTGCTTCCCCTGAGTTGGGCTGTGGGCAGGGAACCCAGACACGCAGGATCAGGCCCCAACCACCTGCACATGTCTCTGCTGGGGAGGAGAGTGCTAGGGAACCTACGTCTCTCACACACTTTCTAGGCACCCACGGAGTCAGCCTCTGGGAGTGTGGGGATGCAAAACCCAGCCAGGGGCCCTTGGAACCTGGTGCTCTCCGTGCGGAGCTTTGTCTGGCGGCCAAGGAACCGCTGAGGAGCCCTGCTGTTGCCCTTCCTTCCCTCTGACAGAGCTTTCACTGCTGGAGCCCTTGGCAGTGTGCAACCCACCAGCCCCTAAGCCCTCCTCAAGGACGCTTGGACCTAAGTGCAAAGGCAAGGCAGGGGAGAGCTGAAGCCAGGAAGGCGCCAGTGGCGTTTCCGAGCCTCACACAGCCTGCTCCTTCCTGGGGAGGGAGCCTTAAAGCAAGGCAAGTCTGCGCAAGGCTCGCCTATGGCAGAGCATCTTGTGCCAGAACTCTGCCAGATCGGGCCTCTGAACAGAGCTAGAGATCTGCCGTACTGGAGTCGCACTTAGCTTCGTGTAAGCAGGGATTTCAGCTTGACGGGGCTTGCTGCCTCCTCTTCCCCGAGGAGGCTCGCTTCCCTGCTGGCTGTGCACTCGCCTATCAGGCGGGGGGCGCAGGGCTCCTCCAGCAGGTCTTGCCTCAGGGGCTGCTTCCCCTGAGTTGGGGCTGTGGGCAGGAACCCAGACACGCAGGATCAGGCCCCAACCACCTGCACATGTCTCTGCTGGGGAGGAGAGTGCTAGGGAACCTACGTCTCTCACACACTTTCTAGGCACCCACGGAGTCAGCCTCTGGGAGTGTGGGGATGCAAAACCCAGCCAGGGGCCCTGGAACCTGGTGCTCTCCGTGCGGAGCTTTGTCTGGGCGGCCAAGGAACCGCTGAAGGAGCCCTGCTGTTGCCCTTCCTTCCCTCTGACAGAGCTTTCACTGCTGGAGCCCTTGGCAGTGTGCAACCCACCAGCCCCTAAGCCTCCTCAAGGACGCTTGGGACCTAAGTGCAAAGGCAAGGCAGGGTAGAGCTGAAGCCAGGAAGGCGCCAGTGGCGTTTCCGAGCCTCACACAGCCTGCTCCTTCCTGGGGGGAGCCTTAAAGCAAGGCAAGTCTGCGCAAGGCTCGCCTATGGCAGAGCATCTTGGTGCCAGGAACTCTGCCAGATCGGGCCTCTGACAGAGCTAGAGATCTGCCGTACTGGAGTCGCACTTAGCTCGTGTAAGCAGGGATTTCAGCTTGACGGGGCTGGCTGCCTCCTCTTCCCCCGAGGAGGCTCGCTTCCCTGCTGGCTGTGCACTCGCCTATCAGGCGGGGCGCAGGGCTCCTCCAGCAGGTCTTGCCTCAGGGGCTGCTTCCCCTGAGTTGGGGCTGTGGGCAGGAACCCAGACACGCAGGATCAGGCCCCAAACACCTGCACATGTCTCTGCTGGGGAGGAGAGTGCTAGGGAACCTACGTCTGTCATACACTTTCTGGGCACCCAAGGAATCAGCCTCCGTGTGTGCGGGCTGAAAACCCCAGCCAGGGGCCCTGGGAGCCTGGTGCTCTCCGTGCGCGCTGATTCTGGCGGCCAAGAAACCGCTGGAGGAGCCCTGCAGTTGCCCTTCCCTTCCCTCTGACAGAGCTCTCACTGCTGAGCCCTTGGCAGTGTGCAACCCACCACCCCCTAAGCCCTCCCCAAAGACGCCTGGCACCTATGTGCAAAGGCAAGGCAGGATTGGAGCTGAGGCAAGGAAGGCACCAGTGGCGTTCTCCCAGCTGCTCAGCCAGCTCCTTCCTGGGGAGGGAGCCTAAAAGCAAGGCAAGTCTGGGCAAGGCTAGCCCCCGGCAGAGCAGCCTCGCGCCAGGAACTCTGCCAGATCGGGGCTCTGAGCAGAGCTAGAGCTCTGCCGTACTGGAGGCGCACTTAGCTCCGTGCAAGCAGGGCTTTCTCTTGACGGGCTGGCTGCCTCCTCTTTCCCGAGGAGGCTCGCTTCCCTGCTGGCTGTGCTCTCGCCTATCAGGCGGGGGCGCAGGGCTCCTCCAGCAGGTCTTGCCTCAGGGGCTGCTTCCCCTGAGTTGGGCTGTGGGCAGGAACCCAGACACGCAGGATCAGGCCCCAAACACCTGCACATGTCTCTGCTGGGGAGGAGAGTGCTAGGGAACCTACGTCTGTCATACACTTTCTGGCACCCAAGGAATCAGCCTCCGTGTGTGCGGGGCTGAAAACCCCAGCCAGGGGCCTTGGAGCCTGGTGCTCTCCGTGCGGCGCTGTCTGGGCGGCCAAGCAACCGCTGGAGGAGCCCTGCAGTTGCCCTTCCCTTCCCTCTGACAGAGTTCTCACTGCTGGAGCCCTTGGCAGTGTGCAACCCACCAGCCCCTAAGCCTCCTTAAGGAGGACTGGGACCTAAGTGCAAAGGCAAGGCAGGATTGGAGCTGAGGCAAGAAAGGCGCCAGTGGCGACTCCCAGGCTCCTGCTGCCTGCTCCTTCCTGGAGAGGCAGCCTAAAAGCAAGGCAAGTCTGGGCAAGGCTAGCCCCGGCAGAGCAGCCTCGCGCCAGGAACTCTGCCAGATCGGGGCTCTGAGCAGAGCTAGAGCTCTGCCGTACTGGAGGCCCACTTAGCTCCGTGCAAGCAGGGCTTTTCCTCTTGACTGGGCTCGGGCTGCCTCCTCTTCTCCCGAGGAGGCTCGCTACACTGCTGGCTGTGCTCTCGCCTATCAGGCGGGCGCGCAGGGCTCCTCCAGCAGGTCTTGCCTCAGGGCTGCTTCCCCTGAGTTGAGGCTGTGGCGGAACCCAGACACGCAGGATAAGGCCCCAACCACCTGCACATGTCTCTGCTGGGGAGGAGAGTGCTAGGGAACCTACGTCTCTCACACACTTTCTAGGCACCCACGGAGTCAGCCTCTGGAGTGTGGGGCTGCAAAACCCAGCCAGGGGCCCTGGAACCTGGTGCTCTCCGTGCGGAGCTTTGTCTGGGCGGCCAAGGAACCGCTGGAGGAGCCCTGCTGTTGCCCTTCGCTTCCCTCTGACAGAGCTTTCACTGCTGGAGCCCTTGCAGTGTGCAACCCACCAGCCCCTAAGCCCTCCTCAAGGACGCTTGGGACCTAAGTGCAAAGGCAAGGCAGGGGTAGAGCTGAAGCCAGGAAGGCGCCAGTGGCGTTTCGAGCCTCACACAGCTGCTCCTTCCTGGGGAGGGAGCCTTAAAGCAAGGCAAGTCTGCGCAAGGCTGCCTATGGCAGAGCATCTTGGTGCCAGGAAACTCTGCCAGATCGGGCCTCTGAACAGAGCTAGAGATCTGCCGTACTGGAGTCGCACTTAGCTTCGTGAAGCAGGGATTTCAGCTTGACGGGCTTGCTGCCTCCTCTTCCCCGAGGAGGCTCGCTTCCAGCGCTGGCTGTGC
>NW_017217822.1:0-12284 GCF_001704415.2 Capra hircus | reverse complement strand
TCTCCACAGGAAAGGCGAGAGGAACTCCAGGTTCGTGCCACCATTACCAGGTCCTCCAGTTCAGTCAGTCCATTCCAGGGAAACCTGTTTTCCCTGCACTGCCTCGACTTTCAAGCCGAGGATCGACTCACACCATGGTGGCACGTGGGAGAGCCCTGTGGGAAAGCCTCGTGGGAAAGCCTCGAGGGAAAGCCACTGATCACATGATCCAGGCGACGGGAGGGTTACACTGCTGCTACAGCTCGGGAGGAAAGCGCACGTGCATGCCCCCTGAGAGGAGGACTGACTCCCCTGGGGAGACTCCAGAAGTACCCTAAGATCCATGTCAGCACTGGAGAGGAATCCTCACGTTCCAGCACTGACTCCACACAAGGTCTTAGGCCCCGGCATCGAAGGGAGAGGAATCCCAAGTGGCCCCCGAGCTACTCGCATGGGGACTGGCCTTTCCTGAGGCCACCAGAGCGGGTCCCTGAGGTCCCCGTCTTAAGTCGAGAGCACCTGCAGCAACTCGAGAACATCCAGGATTTTCTCCCCTCCGGGCAAGATGAGGTCCATTTCCGCTGAGGCGTCTCGAGGCTAATCACACCTAACCTCTGGAACTTCCAAAGGGTCCTTCACACGCTTGCTGCAACTCAAGAAGTTCCCCGACATACCAGTCTCCACTCAAGAGGAAGCACGAGGGTCCCGCCCACATCCAGAGGAGCCTGGATTCCACCTCGTAGCTTGAGATTAGGGATTCTTTTCCTGCTTCGTCTGGAAAGAATTCCCGGCTTTCCCGTCGCATCTCAAGAAGAGGCGCTCTCAACAGGAAAGGCGAGAGAAACTCCAGTGTCTTGCCACAATTCCAAGGGACCCCAGATGTCTCAGTCCATTCCAGAGGAACTTGTTTTCCCTGCACTGCCTCTACTTTCACGCCGAGGATCCACTCACTCCACCATGGCATGTCCCTGGTGGGACAGCCCTGTGGGAAAGCCTCTTCGGAAAGCCTCGAGGGAAAGCCACAGATCCCTTGATCCCCGCGATGGGAAGTGTGACACTGCTGCTACAGTTCGTGAGGAACGCTCAAGTGCATGCCCCCACACGAGATGAGCACTGGACTCCCCAGGAGAGACTCCAGAAGTACCCCAAGATCCATGTCAGCACTGGAGAGGAATCCTCAGGTTCCAGCCCAACTCCACACAAGGTCTTAGGCCCCGACATCGACGGGAGAGGAATTCCGAAAGGCCCCCTTGCAACTCCCATGGGCACTGGCCTTTCCTGAGGCCACCAGAGCGGGTCCCTGAGGTCCCCGTCGTAACTCGAGAGACCCTGCCCAACTCTAGAAAATCCAGGAGGTTCTCCGCTCCAGGCGAGTTGAGGCCCATTTCCGCTGAGGCGTCTCCAGGCTAATCACACCTAACCTCTGGAACTTCCACAGGGTTCTTCACACCCTTGCTGCAACTCAAGAAGTTCCCCGATATACCAGTCTCCACACAAGAAGAAGCACTAGAGTCCCGCCCACATCCAGAGGAGCCCCGTTTCCGCCTCCTGGCTTGAGACGAGGGATCCTTTCCCTGCGTGGTCGGGTAAGAATTCCCGGCGTTCCCGTCGCATCTCAAGAGGAGGCGCTCTCCACAGGAAAGGCGAGAGGAACTCCAAGTTCGTGCCACCATTCCCAGAGTCCCCCAGATGTCTCAGTCCATTCCAGGGAAACCTGTTTTCCCTGCACTGCCTCGACTTTCAAGCTGAGGATCGACTCACACCACGGTGGCACGTGGGACAGCCCTGTGGGAAAGCCCTGTGGGAAAGCCTCGAGGGAAAGCCACTGATCCCTTGATCGACTCGACGGGAAATATGACACTCCTGCTACAGCTCGGGAGGAAAGCGCACGTGCATGCCCCCACACGAGACGAGGACTGACTGCCTTGGGGAGACTCCAGAAGTACACCATGATCCATTTCAGCACTGGAGAGGAATCCTCAGTTTCCGGCACCGACTCCACACAAGGTCTTAGGCCCCGGCATCGATGGGAGAGGAATTCCGAGAGGCCCCCGAGCAACTCGCAAGGGGACTGGCCTTTCCTGAGGCCACCAGAGCGGGTCCCTGAGGTCCCCGACGTAAGTCGATAGCACCTGCCGCAACTCGAGAAAATCCAGGAGGTTCTCCCCTCCAGGCGAGATGAGGCCCATTTCCGCTGAGGCGTCTCCAAGCTAATCACACCTAACCTCTGGAACTTCCAAAGTGTTCTTCACACCCTTGCTGCAACTCAAGAAGTTCCCGGACATACCTGTCTCCACTCGAAAGGAAGCACGAGAGTCCCGCCCACATCCAGAGGAGCCCCATTTCCGCCTCCTAGCTCGAGAGGAGGGATCCTTTCCCTTCGTGCTCGGGAAAGAATTCCCGTCATTCCCGTCGCATCTCAAGGGGAGGCGCTCTTCACAGGAAAGGCGAGAGGGACTCCAGGGTCGTGCCACCATTCCCAGAGTCCCCCAGATGTCTCAGTCCATTCCAGGGAAACCTGTTTCCCTGCACTCCCTCGACTTTCAAGCCGAGGATCGACTCAAACCGCGGTGGCACGTGGGACAGCCCTGTGGGAAAGCCCTGCGGGAAATCCTCGAGGAAAAGCCACAGATCCCTTGATCCAAGCAAAGGGAAGCGTGACACTGCTGCAAAAGCTGGGGAGGAAAGCGCACGTGCATGCCTCCCTTCGAGACGAGGACTGACTCCACTGGGGAGACTCCAGAAGTACCCCAAGATCCATGTCAGCACTGGAGAGGAATCCTCACGTTCCGGCACTGACTCCACACAAGGACTTAGGCCCCGGCATCGACGGGAGAGGAATCCCGAGAGGCCCCCGGACAACTCGCATGGGGAATGGCCTTTCCTGAGGCCACCAGAGCGGGTCCCTGAGGTCCCAGTCGTAAGTCGAGAGCACCTGCCGCAACTCGAGAAAATCCAGGAGGTTCTCGCCTCCAGGCGAGATGAGGCCCATTTCCGCAGAGGCGTCTCGAGGCTAATCACATCTAACATCTGGAACTTCCAACGGGTCCTTCACACCCTTGCTGCAACTCAAGAAGTTCCCCGACATACCCGTCTCCACTTGAGAGGAAGCACGAGAGTCCTGGCAACATCCATAGGAGCCCCGTTTCCGACTCCTAGCTCGAGAGGAGGGATCCTTTCCCTGCGTGGTCGGAAAGAATTCCCGGCGATCCCGTCGAATCTCAAGAGGAGGCGCTCTTCACAGGAAAGGCGAGAGGAACTCCAGCGTCGTGCCACCATTCCCAGAGTCAACCAGATGTCTCCGTCCATTTCAGGGAAACCTGTTTTCCCTGCACTGCCTCGACTTTCAATCCGAGGATCGACTCACATCACGGTGGCACGTGGGACAGCCCTATGTGAAGCGTCGTGGGAAAGGCCCTGATCCCTTGATCCACGCGAAGAGAAGCACGACACTGCTGCTACAGCTCGGGAGGAAAGCGCACGTGCATGCCCCCACTCGAGACGAGGACTGACTCCCCTGGGGAGACTACATAAGAACCCCAAGATCCATGTCTGCACTGGAGAGGAATCCTCAGGTTCCGGCACCGACTCCACACAAGGCCTTTGGCCCCGGCATTGACGGGAGAGGAATCCCGAGAGGCCCCCTAGCAACTCGCATGTGGACTGGCCTTTCCTGAGGCCACCAGAGCGGGTCCCTGATGTCCCAGTCGTAAATCGAGAGCACCTGCCGCAACTCGAGAAAATCCAGGAGGTTCTCCCCCTCCATTTGAGATGAGGCCCATTTCCGCTGAGGCGTCTCGAGGCTAATCACATCTAACATTTGGAACTTTCAAAGGGTCCTTCACACCCTTGCTGCAATTCAAGAAGTTCCCCGACATACCCGTCGCCACTCGAGAGGAAGCACGAGAGTCCCGCCCACATCCAGAGGAGCCACGTTTCCGTCTCCTAGCTCGAGAGGAGGGATCCTTTCCCTGCGTGGTCGGGAAAGAATTCCCGGCGTTCCCGTCGCATCTCAAGAGGAGGCGCTCTCCACAGGAAAGGCGAGAGGAACTCCAGGGTCGTGCCACCATTCCCAGAGTCCCCCAGATGTCTCAGTCCACTCCAGGGAAACCTGTTTTCCCTGCACTGCCTCGACTTTCAAGCTGAGGATCCACTCACACCAAGGTGGCACGTGGGATAGCCCTGTGGGAAAGCCTCGTGGGAAAGCCTCCTGGGAATGCCTGGAGGGAAAGCCACAGATCCCTTGATCCACGCGAAGGGAAGCGTGACACTGCTGCTACAGCTCGGGAGGAAAGCGCACGTGCATGCCCCCACTCGAGACGAGGACTGACTCCCCTGGGGAGACTTCAGAAGTACCCCAAGATCCATGTCAGCACTGGAGAGGAATCCTCAGGTTCCGGCCCCGACTCCACACAAGGTCTTAGGGCCCGGCATCGACGGGAGAGGAATCCCGAGAGGACCTCAAGCAACTCGCATGGGGACTGGCCTTTCCTGAGGCCACCAGAGCGGGTCCCTGAGGTCCCCGTCTTAAGTCCAGAGCACCTGCCGCAACTCGAGAAAATCCAGGAGGTTCTCCCCTCCAGGCGAGATGAGGCCCATTTCCGCTGAGGCTTCTCGAGGCTAATCATACCTAACCTCTGGAACTTCCAAAGGGTCCTTCACACTCTTGCTGCAACTCAAGAAGTTCCCCGATATACCCGTCTCCACTCGAGACGAAGCACGAGAGTCCCGCCCACATCCAGAGGAGCCCCGTTTCCGCCTCATAGCTGGAGAGGAGGGACCCTTTCCCTGCGTGGTCTGGAAAGAATTCCCGGCGTTCCCGTCGCATCTCAAGAGGAGGTGCTCTCCACAGGAAAGGCGAGAGGAACTCCAGGTTCGTGCCACCATTACCAGAGTCCTCCAGATGTCTCAGTCCATTCCAGGGAAACCTGTTTTCCCTGCACTGCCTCGACTTTCAAGCCGAGGATCGACTCACACCACGGTGGCACGTGGGAGAGCCCTGTGAGAAAGCCTCGTGGGAAAGCCTCGTGGGAAAGCCTCGTGGGAAAGCCTCGAGGGAAAGCCACTGATCACATGATCCAGGCGACGGGAGGGTTACACTGCTGCTACAGCTCGGGAGGAAAGCGCACGTGCATGCCCCCACTGAGAGGAGGACTGACTCCCCTGGGGAGACTCCAGAAGTACCCTAAGATCCATGTCAGCACTGGAGAGGAATCCTCAGGTTCCAGCACTGACTCCACACAAGGTCTTAGGCCCCGGCATCGAAGGGAGAGGAATCCCAAGTGGCCCCCGAGCTACTCGCATGGGGACTGGCCTTTCCTGAGGCCACCAGAGCGGGTCCCTGAGGTCCCCGTCTTAAGTCGAGAGCACCTGCAGCAACTCGAGAACATCCAGGATTTTCTCCCCTCCGGGCAAGATGAGGTCCATTTCCGCTGAGGCGTCTCGAGGCTAATCACACCTAACCTCTGGAACTTCCAAAGGGTCCTTCACACGCTTGCTGCAACTCAAGAAGTTCCCCGACATACCAGTCTCCACTCAAGAGGAAGCACGAGGGTCCCGCCCACATCCAGAGGAGCCTGGATTCCACCTCGTAGCTTGAGATTAGGGATTCTTTTCCTGCTTCGTCTGGAAAGAATTCCCGGCTTTCCCGTCGGCATCTCAAGAAGAGGCGCTCTCAACAGGAAAGGCGAGAGAAACTCCAGTGTCTTGCCACAATTCCAAGGGACCCCAGATGTCTCAGTCCATTCCAGAGGAACTTGTTTTCCCTGCACTGCCTCTACTTTCACGCCGAGGATCCACTCACTCCATCCATGGCATGTCCCTGGTGGGACAGCCCTGTGGGAAAGCCTCTTCGGAAAGCCTCGAGGGAAAGCCACAGATCCCTTGATCCCCGCGATGGGAAGTGTGACACTGCTGCTACAGTTCGTGAGGAACGCTCAAGTGCATGCCCCCACACGAGATGAGCACTGACTCCCCAGGAGAGACTCCAGAAGTACCCCAAGATCCATGTCAGCACTGGAGAGGAATCCTCAGGTTCCAGCCCCAACTCCACACAAGGTCTTAGGCCCCGACATCGACGGGAGAGGAATTCCGAAAGGCCCCCTTGCAACTCCCATGGGCACTGGCCTTTCCTGAGGCCACCAGAGCGGGTCCCTGAGGTCCCCGTCGTAAGTCGAGGGCACCTGCCACAACTCGAGAAAATCCAGGAGGTTCTCCCCTCCAGGCGAGATGAGGCCCATTTCCGCGGAGGCGTCTCGAGGCAAATCACACCTATCCTCTGGAACTTCCAAAGGGTCCTTCACACCCTTGCTGCAACACAAGAAGTTCCCGACATACCGGTCTCCACTGGAGAGGAAGCACGAGAGTTCCGCCCACATCCAGAGGAGCCCCGTGTCCGCTTCCTAGCTCGAGAGGAGGGATCCTTTCCCTGCGTGGTCGGTCATTTATTCCCAGCATTCCCGTCGCATTTCAAGAGGAGGCGCTCTCCACAAGAAAGGCGAGAGGAACTCCAGGGTTGTGCCACCATTCCCAGAGTCCCCCAGATGTTTCAGTCCATTCCAGGGAAACCTGTTTTCCCTGCACTGCCTCGACTTTCAAGCCGAGGATCGACTCTCACCACTGTGGCATGTGGGACAGACCCTGTGGGAAAGCCTCGTGGGAAAGCCTCGAGGGAAAGCCACAGATCCCTTGATACACGCGAAGGGAAGCGCGACACTGCTGCTACAGCTCGGGAGGAAAGCGCACGTGCATGCCTCCCCTCGAGACGAGGACTGACTCCCTTGGGGAGACTCCAGAAGTACCCCAAGATCCATGTCAGCACTGGAGAGAAATCCTCAAGGTTCCGGAACCGACTCCACACAAGGCCTTGGCCACGGCAATCGACGGGAGAGGAATCCCGAGAGGCCACAGAGCAACTCGCATGGGTCTGGCCTTTCCTGAGGCCACCAGAGCGGGTCCCTGAGTTCCCCGTCCTATGTCGAGAGCACCTGCTGCAACTCGAGATTAATACAGGAGGTTCTCCCCTCCAGGCGAGATGAGGCCCATTTTCCGCTGAGGCGTCTCGAGTCTAAAACACACCTAACCTCTGGAACTTCCAAAGGGTCCTTCACACCCTTGCTGCAACTCAAGAAGTTCCCCGACATGCCCGTCTCCACTCGAGAGGAAGCACAAGAGTCCCGCCCACATCCAGAGGAGCCCCGTTTTCCGCCTCCTAGCTCGAGAGGAGGGATCCTTTCCCTACGTGGTCGGGGAAAGAATTCCCGGCGTTCCCGTCACATCTCAAGAGGAGTCGCTCTCCACCGGAGAGGGGAGAGGAACTCCAGGGTCATGCCACCATTCCCAGAGTCCCCCAGATATCTCAGTCCATTCCAGGGAAACCTGTTTTCCCTGCACTGCCTCGACCTTCAAGCCGAGGATCGACTCACACCACGGTGGCACGTTGGACAGCCCTGTGGGAAAGCCTCGTGGGAAAGCCTCGTGGGAAAGCCTCGAGGTAAAAGCCACAGATTCTCTTGATCCACGCGAAGGGAATCGTGACTCTGCTGCTACAGCTCGAGAGGAAAGCGCACGTTCATGCCCACCACTCGAGACGAGGACTGACTCCCCTGGGGAGACTCCAGAAGTACCCCAAGATCCATGTCAGGCACTGGAGAGGAATCCTCAGGTTCCGGCACCTTGCTGGGAGCCAGTGTGAGGAATCCCGCCCGTGACAAGGTCATGAGGAATGAAGCTGACATACGCAAGGCGTGCTCAGACTTCAGGGACCCCTCTGCAAATTCCTAAGCACGTACCCCAACAAAAATCTGCCGGCTTTTGTGCTCTGCTTTTCCACTCTTCTGACATTTTCTGGAAAAAGTCAATTCAGGGCTTTAGTCTTCTGCATTTGAAAGAGTGTTTCAATCCAAAAACCCCTCCGATGGCTGTCTAGCCTGCCTGCAGGACTCGTACAACTGCGCATGTGATTGTTTGAGGCCTCCTGACCGCAGGAGTCACAGGAAGCTTAAAATATCCTAGGAATGTAGCAGCTTCCGAGGAGTCAAAATCTTTAGAATAGGACTGATTAAAGGTTTCATTTTTTGGGTCAATGCTTGCTGCCAAATTTTCATATCCTTTATTTTTAGATATAGTTGGTATATAGAAAAACAAGTAGTAGACCTGGTATTAGCAACATTAGATCTTTGAGTTAAGTACCTTCTTTGTTATATCCCACTGCACCTTTGTTCTATAGAGATGTAACTTTAATGCTTTAAGGAGATGCAGATTAAAAAAAAAAAAACACTTCAGGGGAAACAAAATTAACATTCATTAAGGAAGAGAGCCAAAAAGTGTTAACAAGCCTCTTGTCCAAAAGATAATGTAAATCACCTGAGACCTTTTGTATACAAAATGATATACGGAAAGAATCTGGGTTGCGAACGCTACATAATTTTGTGTTACCCATTGATCTCCGTGTTTTATCAAAAGTATAAAAGGCCTTCTGAACAATAAAGGATGGGGGCCAGTTTCTCGAACTAGTCTCTCGGCCTGGTTTCTTGGGACTCTGGCTCCCCCATGTCTCTCTCTCTCTCTTCTTCTCTCCCATTCCCTCTCTCTGCTCTTTACTTTAACTTCAGGCTGAATCTCCATCTGGGGCCCGGAGGCTCGCCAGGTCTACTTACTTGCCCCGGCTGTTAAGACCCACACGAAAGGGAGCTTAAGGCGAGGCACCCTTAGATATTCAAGCGGGCGCCGGTGGCCCAACGTAGATGGTGCAAATTCCTTGTCTGGAATTTTATTGGCCTTCCGCGTAAACCAAGCTATTCAGCCCTCTTCCTCCATTTAATCTTCTTACTACACTATAGTTTCTTAATCTAATCTTACATTAATAAACAAACAAGTCTTTCCACGCCAACGCCGTCCACCCTTCGAATTTCCTGGATCCACCGGGGCTGGACCCCGGTAGGCACCGACTCAACACAAGGTCTTAGGCCCTGGCATGGACGGGAGAGGAATCCCGAGAGGCCCCCGAGCAACTCGCATGGGGACTGGCCTTTCCTGAGGCCACCAGAGCGGGTCCCAGTGGTCCCCGTCGTAAGGCGAGAGCACGTACCACAACTCGAAAAAATCCAGGAGATTCTCCCCTCCAGGGGAGATGAGGCCCATTTCCGCTAAGGCGTCTCGACTCTAAACACACCTAACCTCTGGAATTCCAAAGGATCCTTCACACCGTTGCTGCAACTCAAGAATTTCCCCAACATACCCGTCTCCACTCGAGAGGAAGCACGAGAGTCCCGGCCACATCCAGAGGAGCCCCGTTTCCGCCTCCAAGTTCGAGAGGAGGGATCCTTTTCCTGCGCGGTCGGGAAAGAATTCCCGGTGTTCCCGTCGCATCTCAAGAGGAGGCGCTGTCCACAGGAAAGGCGAGAGGAACTCCAGGGTCGTGCCACCATCCCCCAGAGTCCCCCAGATGTCTCATTCCATTCCAGGGAAACCTGTTTTCCCTGCACTGCCTCGACTTTCAAGCCGAGGATCGACTCACACCACGGTGGCACGTGGGACAGCCCTGTGGGAAAGCCTGGTGGGAAAGCCTCGAGGGAAAGCGACAGATGCTTTGATCCACGCGAAGGGAAGCGTGACACTGCTGCTTCTGGTCGGGAGGAAAGTACACGTGCATGCCCCCACTCGAGACGAGGACTGACTCCCCTGGGGAGACTCCAGAAGTACCCCAAGATCCATGTCAGCACTGGAGACCCTCACTTACTACTCCACAAAGGTCTTAGGCCCAGCATCGACGGGAGAGAATCCCGTGAGTCTCCCCCGAGCAACTCGCATGGGGACTGGCCTTTCCTGAGGCCACCAGAGCGGGTCCCTGAGGTTCCCGTCGTAGGTCGAGAGCACCAGCAGCAACTTGAGAAAATCCAGGAGGTTCTCCCTTCCAGGCGAGATGAGGACCATTTCCGCTGAGGTGTCTCAAGGCTAATCACACCTTACCTCTGGAACTTCCAAAGGGTCCTTAACACCCTTGCTGCAACTCAATAAGATCCCCAACATACCCGTCTCCACTCGAGAGGAAGCACGAGAGTCCGCCCACATCCAGAGGAGCCCCGTTTCCGCCTCCTAGCTCGAGAGGAGGGATCCTTTCCCTCAGTGATCGGAAAGAGTTCCAGTGTTCCCGGCGCATCTAAAGAGGAGGCGATCTCCACAGGAAAGGCGAGAGGAAATCCAGGGTCGGGCCACCATTCCCAGCGTCCCCCAGATGTCTCAGTTTCCCCTGCACTGCCTCGACTTTCAAGCCAAGGATCGACTCACACCACGGTGGCACGTGGACAGCCCTGTGGGAAAGCCTCGTTGGAAAGACTCGAGGAAAGCCTCGTGGGAAAGCCTCTAGGGAAAGCCACAGTTGCTTTGATCAACCCCGAAGGGAAGTGTGACACTGCTGCTACAGCTCGGGAGGAAAGCGCACGTGCATGCCCCACTCGAGACGAGGACTGACTACCCTGAGGAGAGTCCAGAAGTACCCCAAGATCCACGTCAGCCCTGTAGAGGAATCCTCACTTTCCGGCACCGACTCCAAACAAGGTCTTAGGCCCCGGCATCGACGGGAGAGGAATCCCGAGAGGCCCCGAGTAACTAGCATGGGGACTGGCCTTTCCTGAGGCCATTAGAGCGGGTCCCTGAGGTCCCCGTCATAAGTCGAGAGCACCTGCCGCAACTCGAGAAAATCCAGGAGGTTCTCCCCTCCAGGCGAGATGAGGCCCATTTCCTCAGAAGCGTCCCAGGTTAATCACACCTAAACTCTGGAACTTCCAAAACGTTCTTCACATCCTTGCTGCAACACAAAAGTTCCCCGACATACCCGTCTCCACTCGAGAGGAAGCACGAGAGTCCCGCCCACATCCAGAGGAGCCGTTTTCCGCCTCATAGCTCGAGAGGAGGGATCCTTTCCCTGCGTGGTCGGGAAAGAATTCTCGGCGTTCCGTCGCATCTCAAGAGGGGGCGCTTTACACAGGAAAGGCGTGAGGAACTCCAGGGTCGTTCCACCATTCCCAGAGTCCCCCAGATGTCTCAGGCCATTCCAGGGAAACCTGTTTTCCCTGCACTGCCTCGACTTTCAAGCGAGGATCGCTCACACCACGGTGGCACGTGGGACAGCCCTGTGGGAAAGCTCGTGGGAAAGCCTCATGGGAAACCCTCGAGGGAAAGCCACAGATCCCTTGATCCAAGCGAGGAAGCGTGACACTGCTGCTACAGCTCGGGAGGAAAGCGCACGTGCATGCCCCACTCGAGACAAGGACTGACTCCCCTGGGGAGACTCCAGAAGTACCCCAAGATCCATGTCAGCACTGGAGAGGAATTCTCAGGTTCCGGCACCGACTCCCACAAGGTTAGGCCCCGGCATCGATGGGGAGGAATCCGAGAGGCCCCGAGCAACTCGCATGGGGACTGGCCTTTCCTGAGGCCACCAGAGCGGGTCCCTGAGGTCCCCGTCGTAGTCGAGAGCACCTGCCGCAACTCGAGAAAATCCAGGAGGTTCTCCCTTCCAGGGAGATGAGGCCCATTTCCGCTGAGGCGTCTCGAGGCTAATCACACCTAACCTCTGGAACTTCCAAAGGGTCCTTCACACCCTTGCTGCAACTCAAGAAGTTCCCGACATACCCGTCTCCACTCGAGAGGAAGCACGAGAGTCCCGCCCACATCCAGAGGAGCCCCGTTTCCGCCTCCTAGCTCGAGAGGAGGGATCCTTTCCCTGCGTGGTCGGAAAGAATTCCGGCGTTCCGTCGCATCTCAAGAGGAGGCGCTCTCCACAGGAAAGGCGAGAGGAACTCCAGGGTCGTGCCACCATTCCCAGAGTCCCCCAGATGTCTCAGTCCATTCCAGGAAACTTTTTTCCCACTGCCTCGACTTTCAAGACGAGGATCGACTCACACCACGGTGGCACGTGGAACAGCCCTTGTGGGAAAGCCTCAGGGAAATGCACGGGAAAGCTTGATCCAGCGAAGGAAGGCCAGACACTGCTGCTAGCGGAGGAAAGCGCACTGCATGCCCACTCGAGACGAGGACTGACTCCCTGGGGAGACTCCAGAAGTACCCCAAAATCCATGTCAGCACTGGAGAGGAATCCTCAGGTTCCGGCACCGACTCCACACAAGTTCTTAGGCCGGCAGACGGGAGAGGAATCCGAGAGGTCCCGAGCAACTCATGGGGACTGGCCTTTCCTGAGGCCACCAGAGAGGGTCCCTGAGGTCCCGTCGTAGGTCGAGAGCACCTGCCGCAAACTTGAGAAAATCCAGGAGGTTTCTCCTCTTGGCGAGATGAGGCCCATTTCC
>NW_017217821.1:0-12284 GCF_001704415.2 Capra hircus | reverse complement strand
GGACCAGCCCTGTGGGAAAGCCCTCGTCGGGAAAAGCCAATAGCCCCCTCGAGGGAAGCCACAGATCTTGCATCCACGCGAAGGGAAGCGCGACACCGCTGCTACAGCTCGGGAGGAAAGCGCACGTGCATGCCCCAACTTCGAGACGAGGACTGACTCCCCTGGGGAGACTCCAGAAGTACCCAAAGATCCATGTCAGCACTGGAGAGGAATACTCAGGTGCCGGCACCGACTCCACGACAAGGTCTTAGGCCCCGCATCGACGGGAGAGGAATCCCGAGAAGGCCCCGAGCAACTCGCATGGGGACTGGCCTTTCCTGAGGCCACCAGAGCGGGTCCCTGAGGTCCCCGTCGTAAGTCGAGAGCACCTGCCGCAACTCGAGAAAATCCAGGAGGTTCTCCCTCCAGGCGAGATGAGGCACATTTCCGCTGAGGGCGTCTCGAGGCTAATCACATCTAACATCTGGAACTTCCAAAGGGTCCTTCACACCCTTGCTGCAACTCAAGAAGTTCCCCGACATACCCGTCTCCACTCGGAGAGGAAGCACGAGAGTCCCGCCCACATCCAGAGGAGCCCCGTTTCCGCCTCCTAGCTCGAGAGGAGGGATCCTTTCCCTGCGTGGTCGGGAAAGAATTCCCCGGCTGTTCCCGTCGCATCTCAAGAGGAGGCGCTCTCCACAGGAAAGGCGAGAGGAAACTCCAGGGTCGTGCCACCATTCCCAGAGTCCCCAGATGTCTCAGTCCATTCCAGGGAAACCTGTTTTCCCTGCACTGCCTCGACTTTCAAGCCGAGGATCGACTCACACCACGGTGGCACGTGGGACAGCCCTGTGGGAAAGCCTCGTGGGAAAGCCTCTGTGGAAAGCCTCGAGGGAAAGCCACAGATCCCTTGATCCACGCGAAGGGAAGCGTGACACTGCTGCTACAGCTCGGGAGGAAAGCGCACGTGCATGCCCCCACTCGAGACGAGGACTGACTCCCCTGGGAGACTCCAGAAGTACCCCAAGATCCATGTCAGCACTGGAGAGGAATCCTCAGGTTCCGGCACCGACTCCACACAAGGTCTTAGGCCCCGCATCGGACGGGAGAGGAATCCCGAGAGGCCCCCGAGCAACTCGCATGGGGACTGGCCTTTCCTGAGGCCACCAGAGCGGGTCCCTGAGGTCCCCGTCGTAAGTCGAGAGCACCTGCCGCAACTCGAGAAAATCCAGGAGGTTCTCCCCTCCAGGCGAGATGAGGCCCATTTCCGCTGAGGCGTCTCGAGGCTAATCACATCCTAACATCTGGAACTTCCAAATGGGTCCTTCACACCCTTGCTGCAACTCAAGAAGTTCCCCGACATACCCGTCTCCACTCGAGAGGAAGCACGAGAGTCCCGCCCACATCCAGAGGAGCCCCGTTTCCGCCTCCTAGCTCGAGAGGAAGGGATCCTTTCCCTGCGTGGTCGGGAAAGAATTCCCGGCGTTCCCGTCGCATCTCAAGAGGAGGCGCTCTCCACAGGAAAGGCGAGAGGAACTCCAGGTCGTGCCACCATTCCCAGAGTCCCCCAGATGTCTCAGTCCATTCCAGGGAAACCTGTTTTCCCTGCACTGCCTCGACTTTCAAGCCGAGGATCGACTCACACCACGGTGGCACGTGGGACAGCCCTGTGGGAAAGCCTCGTGGGAAAGCCTCGAGGGAAAGCCACAGATCCCTTGATCCACGCGAAGGGAAGCGCGACACTGCTGCTACAGCTCGGGAGGAAAGCGCACGTGCATGCCCCAACTCGAGACGAGGACTGACTCCCCTGGGGAGACTCCAGAAGTACCCCAAGATCCATGTCAGCACTGGAGAGGAATACCTCAGGTTCCGGCACCGACTCCACACAAGATCTTAGGCCCCAGCATCGACGGGAGAGGAATCCCAGAGGCCCCCGAGCAACTCACCTGGGGACTGGCCTTTCCTGAGGCCTACCAGAGCGGGTCCCTGAGGTCCCCGTCGTAAGTCGAGAGCAACTGCCGCAACTCGAGAAAATCCAGGAGGTTCTCCCCTCCAGGCGAGATGAGGCCCATTTCCGCTGAGGCGTCTCGAGGCTAATCACATCTAACATCTGGAACTTCCAAAGAGGTCCTTCACACCCTTGCTGCAACTCAAGAAGTTCCACGACATACCCGTCTCCACTCGAGAGGAAGCACGAGAGTCCCGCCCACATCCAGAGGAGCCCCATTTCCGACTCCTAGCTCGAGAGGAGGGATCCTTTCCCTCGTGGTTCGGAAAGAATTCCCGGCTGTTCCCGTCGCATCTCAAGAAGGAGGCGCTCTCCACAGGAAAGGCGAGAGATAACTCCAGGGTCGTGCCACCATTCCCAGAGTCCGCCAGATGTCTCAGTCCATTTCCAGGGAAACCTGTTTTCCCTGCACTGCCTCGACTTTCAAGCCGAGGATCGACATCACTCGACGTGGCACGTGGGACAGCACTGTGGGAAAGCCTCGTGGGAAAGCCTCCTGTGGAAAGCCTCGAGGGAAAGCCACAGATCCCTTGATCCACGCGAAGGGAAGCGCTGACACTGCTGCTACAGCTCGGGAGGAAAGCGCACGTGCATGCCCCCAACTCGAGACGAGGACTGACTCCCCTGGGGAGACTCCAGAAGTACCCCAAGATCCATGTCAGCACTGGAGAGGAATCCTCAGGTTCCGGCACCGACTCCACACAAGTCTTAGGCCCCAGCATCGGACGGGAGAGGAATCCCGAGAGGCCCCCGAGCAACTCGCATGGGGACTGGCCTTTCCTGAGGCCACCAGAGCGGGTCCCTGAGGTCCCCGTCGTAAGTCGAGAGCACTTGCCGCAACTCGAGAAAATCCAGGAGGTTCTCCCTCCAGGCGAGATGAGGCCCATTTCCGCTGAGGCGTCTCGAGGCTAATCACATCTAACATCTGGAACTTCCAAAGGGTCCTTCACACCCTTGCTGCAACTCAAGAAGTTCCCCGACATACCCGTCTCCACTCGAGAGGAAGCACGAGAGTCCCGCCCACATCCAGAGGAGCCCCGTTTCCGCCTCCTAGCTCGAGAGGAGGGATCCTTTCCCTGCGTGGTCGGGAAAGAATTCCCGGCGTTCCCGTCGCATCTCAAGAGGCAGGCGCTCTCCACAGGATAGGCGAGAGGAACTCCAGTTCGTGCCACCATTCCCAGAGTCCCCCAGATGTCTCAGTCCATTCCAGGGAAACCTGTTTTCCCTGCACTGCCTCGACTTTCAAGCCGAGGATCGACTCACACCACGGTGGCACGTGGACAGCCCTGTGGGAAAGCCTCGTGGGAAAGCCTCGAGGGAAAGCCACAGATCCCTTGATCCACGCGAAGGGAAGCGCGACACTGCTGCTACAGCTCGGGAGGAAAGCGCACGTGCATGCCCCCAACTCGAGACGAGGACTGACTCCCCTGGGGAGACTCCAGAAGTACCCCAAGATCCATGTCAGCACTGGAGAGGAATCCTCAGGTTCCGGCACTGACTCCACACAAGGTCTTAGGCCCCAGCATCGACGGGAGAGGAATCCCCGAGAGGCCCCCGAGCAACTCACCATGGGGACTGGCCTTTCCTGAGGCCTACCAGAGCGGGTCCCTGAGGTCCCCATCGTAAGTCGAGAGCACCTGCCGCAACTCGAGAAAATCCAGGAGGTTCTCCCCTCCAGGCGAGATGAGGCCCATTTCCGCTGAGGACGTCTCTGAGGCTAATCACATCTAACATCTGGAACTTCCAAAGAGCCCTTCACACCCTTGCTGCAACTCAAGAAGTTCCACGACATACCCGTCTCCACTCGAGAGGAAGCACGAGAATCCCGCCCACATCCAGAGGAGCCCCATTTCCGACTCCTAGCTCGAGAGGAGGGATCCTTTCCCTCGTGTTCGGGAAAGAATTCCCCGTGTTCCCGTCGCATCTCAAGAAGAGGCGCTCTCCACAGGAAAGGCGAGAATAACTCCAGGGTCGTGTCCACCATTCCCAGAGTCCGCCAGATGTCTCAGTCCATTTCAGGGAAACCTCTTTTCCCTGCACTGCCTCGACTTTCAAGCCGAGGATCGACTCACTCCACCGTGGCACGTGGGACAGCATTGTGGGAAGCCTCGTGGGAAAGCCTCCTGTGAAAGCCTCGAGGGAAAGCCACATATTCCTTGATCCACGGGAAGGGAAGCGCGACACTGCTGCTACAGCTCGGGAGGAAAGCGCACGTGCATGCCCCAACTCGAGACGAGGACTGACTCCCCTGGGGAGACTCCAGAAGTACCCCAAGATCCATGTCAGCACTGGAGAGGAATCCTCAGGTTCCGGCACCGACTCCACACAACGTCTTAGGCCCCAGCATCGACGGGAGAGGAATCCCCAGAGGCCCCCGAGCAACTCACCTGGGGACTGGCCTTTCCTGAGGCCTCCAGAGCGGGTCCCTGCAGGTCCCTGTCGTAAGTCGAGAGCACTTGCCGCAACTCGAGAAAATCCAGGAGGTTCTACCCTCCAGGCGAGATGAGGCCCATTTCCGCTGAGGCGTCTCGAGGCTAATCACATCTAACATCTGGAACTTCCAAATGGACCTTCACACCCTTGCTGCAACTCAAGAAGTTCCCCGACATACCCGTCTTCACTCGAGAGGAAGCACGAGAGTCCCGCCCACATCCAGAGGAGCCCCGTTTCCGCCTCCTAGCTCGAGAGGAGGATCCTTTCCCTGCGTGGTCGGGAAAGAATTCCCGGCGTTCCCGTCGCATCTCCAAGAGCAGGCGCTCTCCACAGGATAGGCGAGAGGAACTCCAAGTTCGATGCCACCATTCCCAGAGTCCCCCAGATGTCTCAGTCCATTCCAGGGAAACCTGTTTTCCCTGCACTGCCTCGACTTTCAAGCCGAGGATCGACTCACACCACGGTGGCACGTGGGACAGCCCTGTGGGAAAGCCTCGTGGGAAAGCCTCGAGGGAAAGCCACAGATCCCTTGATCCACGCGAAGGGAAGCGCGACACCGCTGCTACAGCTCGGGAGGAAAGCGCACGTGCATGCCCCAACTCGAGATCGAGGACTGACTCCCCTGGGGAGACTCCAGAAGTACCCCAAGATCCATGTCAGCACTAGGAGAGGAATACTCAGGTTCCGGCACTGACTCCACACAAGATCTTAGGCCCCAGCATCGACGGGAGAGGAATCCCCAGAGGCCCCCGAGCAACTCACCTGGGGACTGGCCTTTCCTGAGGCCTCCAGAGCGGGTCCCTGAGGTCCCCATCGTAAGTCGAGAGCAACTGCCGCAACTCGAGAAAATCCAGGAGGTTCTCCCCTCCAGGCGAGATGAGGCCCATTTCCGCTGAGACGTCTTGAGGCTAATCACATCTAACATCTGGAACTTCCAAAGAGCCCTTCACACCCTTGCTGCAACTCAAGAAGTTCCACGACATACCCGTCTCCACTCGAGAGGAAGCACGAGAATCCCGCCCACATCCAGAGGAGCCCCATTTCCGACTCCTAGCTCGAGAGGAGGGATCCTTTCCCTCGTGTTCGGAAAGAATTCCCCGTGTTCCCGTCGCATCTCAAGAAGAGGCGCTCTCCACAGGAAAGGCGAGAATAACTCCAGGGTCGTGTCACCATTCCCAGAGTCCGCCAGATGTCTCAGTCCATTTCAGGGAAACCTCTTTTCCCTGCACTGCCTCGACGTTTCAAGCCGAGGATCGACTCACTCGACCGTGGCACGTGGGTCAGCATTGTGGGAAGCCTCGTGGGAAAGCCTCCTGTGAAAGCCTCGAGGGAAAGCCACATATTCCTTGATCCACGGGAAGGGAAGCGCGACACTGCTGCTACAGCTCGGGAGGAAAGCGCACGTGCATGCCCCAACTCGAGACGAGGACTGACTCCCCTGGGGAGACTCCAGAAGTACCCCAAGATCCATGTCAGCACTGGAGAGGAATCCTCAGGTTCCGGCACCGACTCCACACAACGTCTTAGGCCCCAGCATGCGACGGGAGAGGAATCCCCAGAGGCCCCCGAGCAACTCACCTGGGGACTGGCCTTTCCTGAGGCCTCCAGAGCGGGTCCCTCAGGTCCCCTGTCGTAAGTCGAGAGCACTTGCCGCAACTCGAGAAAATCCAGGAGGTTCTACCCTCCAGGCGAGATGAGGCCCATTTCCGCTGAGGCGTCTCGAGGCTAATCACATCTAACATCTGGAACTTCCAAATGGACCTTCACACCCTTGCTGCAACTCAAGAAGTTCCCCGACATACCCGTCTTCACTCGAGAGGAAGTCACGAGAGTCCCGCCCACATCCAGAGGAGCCCCGTTTCCGCCTCCTAGCTCGAGAGGAAGGGATCCTTTCCCTGCGTGGTCGGGAAAGAATTCCCGGCGTTCCCGTCGCATCTCCAGAGAGGCGCTCTCCACAGGAAAGGCGAAGAGGAACTCCAAGTTCATGCCACCATTCCCAGAGTCCCCCAGATGTCTCAGTCCATTCCAGGGAAACCTGTTTTCCCTGCACTGCCTCGACTTTCAAGCCGAGGATCGACTCACACCACGGTGGCACGTGGGACAGCCCTGTGGGAAAGCCTCGTGGGAAAGCCTCGAGGGAAAGCCACAGATCCCTTGATCCACGCGAAGGGAAGCGTGATACTGCTGCTACAGCTCGGGAGGAAAGCGCACGTGCATGCCCCCACTCGAGACGAGGACTGACTCCCCTGGGGAGACTCCAGAAGTACCCCAAGATCCATGTCAGCACTGGAGAGGAATCCTCATGGTTCCGGCACCGAATCCACACAAGATCTTCGGCCCCGGCATCGACGGGAGAGGAATCCCGAGAGGCACCCGTGCAACTCGCATGGGGACTGGCCTTTCCTGAGGCCACCAGAGCGGGTCCCTGAGGTTCCGGTCGTAAGTCGAGAGCACATGCCTCAACTCGAGAAAATCCAGGAGGTCCTCAACTCCTGGCGAGATGAGGCCCATTTCCGCTGAGGCGTCTCGAGGCTAATCACACCTAACCTTTGGAACTTCCAAAGGGTCCTTCACACCCTTGCTGCAACTCAAGAAGTTCCCCGACATACCCGTCTCCACTCGAGGGGAAGCATGAGAGTCCCGCCCACATCCAGAGGAGCCCCGTTTCCGCCTCCTAGCTCGAGAGGAGGGATCCTTTCCCTGCGTGGTCGGGAAAGATTCCCGGCGTTTCCCGTCGCATCTCAAGAGGAGGCGCTCTCCACAGGATAGGCAAGAGGAACTCCAAGTTCATGCCACCATTCCCAGAGTCCCCCAGATGTCTCAGTCCATTCCAGGGAAACCTGTTTTCCCTGCACTGCCTCGACTTTCAAGCCGAGGATCGACTCACACCACGGTGGCACGTGGGACAGCCCTGTGGGAAAGCCTCGTGGGAAAGCCTCGAGGGAAAGCCACAGATCCCTTGATCCACGCGAAGGGAAGCGCGACACCGCTGCTACAGCTCGGGAGGAAAGCGCACGTGCATGCCCCAACTCGAGATGAGGACTGACTCCCCTGGGGAGACTCCAGAAGTACCCCAAGATCCATGTCAGCACAGGAGAGGAATACTCAGGTTCCGGCACTGACTCCACACAAGATCTTAGGCCCCAGCATCGACGGGAGAGGAATCCCCAGAGGCCCCCGAGCAACTCACCTGGGGACTGGCCTTTCCTGAGGCCTCCAGAGCGGGTCCCTGAGGTCCCCATCGTAAGTCGAGAGCAACTGCCGCAACTCGAGAAAATCCAGGAGGTTCTCCCCTCCAGGCGAGATGAGGCCCATTTCCGCTGAGACGTCTTGAGGCTAATCACATCTAACATCTGGAACTTCCAAAGAGCCCTTCACACCCTTGCTGCAACTCAAGAAGTTCCACGACATACCCGTCTCCACTCGAGAGGAAGCACGAGAATCCCGCCCACATCCAGAGGAGCCCCATTTCCGACTCCTAGCTCGAGAGGAGGGATCCTTTCCCTCGTGTTCGGAAAGAATTCCCCGTGTTCCCGTCGCATCTCAAGAAGAGGCGCTCTCCACAGGAAAGGCGAGAATAACTCCAGGGTCGTGTCACCATTCCCAGAGTCCGCCAGATGTCTCAGTCCATTTCAGGGAAACCTCTTTTCCCTGCACTGCCTCGACGTTCAAGCCGAGGATCGAATCACTCGACCGTGGCACGTGGGTCAGCATTGTGGGAAGCCTCGTGGGAAAGCCTCCTGTGAAAGCCTCGAGGGAAAGCCACATATTCCTTGATCCACGGGAAGGGAAGCGCGACACTGCTGCTACAGCTCGGGAGGAAAGCGCACGTGCATGCCCCAACTCGAGACGAGGACTGACTCCCCTGGGGAGACTCCAGAAGTACCCCAAGATCCATGTCAGCACTGGAGAGGAATCCTCAGGTTCCGGCACCGACTCCACACAACGTCTTAGGCCCCAGCATGGACGGGAGAGGAATCCCCAGAGGCCCCCGAGCAACTCACCTGGGGACTGGCCTTTCCTGAGGCCTCCAGAGCGGGTCCCTCAGGTCCCTGTCGTAAGTCGAGAGCACTTGCCGCAACTCGAGAAAATCCAGGAGGTTCTACCCTCCAGGCGAGATGAGGCCCATTTCCGCTGAGGCGTCTCGAGGCTAATCACATCTAACATCTGGAACTTCCAAATGGACCTTCACACCCTTGCTGCAACTCAAGAAGTTCCCCGACATACCCGTCTTCACTCGAGAGGAAGTACGAGAGTCCGCCCACATCCAGAGGAGCCCCGTTTCCGCCTCCTAGCTCGAGAGGAAGGATCCTTTCCCTGCGTGGTCGGGAAAGAATTCCCGGCGTTCCCGTCGCATCTCCAGAGCAGGCGCTCTCCACAGGATAGGCAAGAGGAACTCCAAGTTCATGCCACCATTCCCAGAGTCCCCCAGATGTCTCAGTCCATTCCAGGGAAACCTGTTTTCCCTGCACTGCCTCGACTTTCAAGCCGAGGATCGACTCACACCACGGTGGCACGTGGGACAGCCCTGTGGGAAAGCCTCGTGGGAAAGCCTCGAGGGAAAGCCACAGATCCCTTGATCCACGCGAAGGGAAGCGTGATACTGCTGCTACAGCTCGGGAGGAAAGCGCACGTGCATGCCCCCACTCGAGACGAGGACTGACTCCCCTGGGGAGACTCCAGAAGTACCCCAAGATCCATGTCAGCACTGGAGAGGAATCCTCATGTTCCGGCACCGAATCCACACAAGATCTTCGGCCCCGGCATCGACGGGAGAGGAATCCCGAGAGGCACCCGTGCAACTCGCATGGGGACTGGCCTTTCCTGAGGCCACCAGAGCGGGTCCCTGAGGTTCCGGTCGTAAGTCGAGAGCACATGCCTCAACTCGAGAAAATCCAGGAGGTCCTCAACTCCTGGCGAGATGAGGCCCATTTCCGCTGAGGCGTCTCGAGGCTAATCACACCTAACCTTTGGAACTTCCAAAGGGTCCTTCACACCCTTGCTGCAACTCAAGAAGTTCCCCGACATACCCGTCTCCACTCGAGGGAAGCATGAGAGTCCCGCCCACATCCAGAGGAGCCCCGTTTCCGCCTCCTAGCTCGAGAGGAGGGATCCTTTCCCTGCGTGGTCGGGAAAGATTTCCCGGCGTTTCCGTCGCATCTCAAGAGGAGGCGCTCTCAACAGGAATGGCAAGAGGAACTCCAGGGTCCTGCCACCATTCCCAGAGTCCCCCAGATATCTCAGTCCATTCCAGGGAAAACTGTTTTCCCTGCACTGCCTCGACTTTCAAGCCGAGGATCGACTCACACCACGGTGGAACGTGGGACAGCCCTGTGGGAAAGCCTCGTGGGAAAGCCTCCTGGGAAAGCCTGTAGGGAAAGCCACAGATCCCTTGATCCACGCAAAGGAAAGCATGATACTGCTGCTACAGCTGGGGAAAAAGCGCACGTGCATGCCCCCACTCGAGACGAAGACTGACTCCCCTGGGAAGACTCAGAAGTACCCCAAGACCCATGTCAGCACTGAAGAGGAATTCTCAGGTTCCGGCAACGACGCCACACAAGGTTTTAAGCCAGCGTGACTCTGCTGCTACAGCTCGAGAGGAAAGCGCACGTGCAGGCCACCACTCGAGATGAAGACTGACTCCCCTGGGGAGACTCAGAAGTACCCCAAGATCCATGTCAGCACTGGAGAGGAATCCTCAGGTTCCGGCACCCACTCCACACAAGGTCTTAGGCCCCGACTTCGACGGGAGAGGAATCCCCAGAGGCCCCCGAGCAACTCGCATGGGGACTGGCCTTTCCTGAGACCACCACAGCGGGTCCCTGAGGTCCCCGTCGTAAGTTGAGAGCACCTGCCGCAACTCGAGAAAATCCAGGAGGTTCTCCCCTCCAGGCGAGATGAGGCCCATTTCCGCTGAAGCGTCTTGAGGCTAATCACATCTAACCTCTCGAACTTCCAAAGAGCCTTTCACACCCTTGCTGCAACTCAAGAAGTTCCACGACATACCCGTCTCCACTCGAGAGGAAGCACGAGAATCCCGCCCACATCCAGAGGAGCCCCATTTCCGACTCCTAGCTCGAGAGGAGGGATCCTTTCCCTCGTGTTCGGAAAGAATTCCCCGTGTTCCCGTCGCATCTCAAGAAGAGGCGCTCTCCACAGGAAAGGCGAGAATAACTCCAGGGTCGTGTCACCATTCCCAGAGTCCGCCAGATGTCTCAGTCCATTTCAGGGAAACCTCTTTTCCCTGCACTGCCTCGACGTTCAAGCCGAGGATCGAATCACTCGACCGTGGCACGTGGGTCAGCATTGTGGGAAGCCTCGTGGGAAAGCCTCCTGTGAAAGCCTCGAGGGAAAGCCACATATTCCTTGATCCACGGGAAGGGAAGCGCGACACTGCTGCTACAGCTCGGGAGGAAAGCGCACGTGCATGCCCCAACTCGAGACGAGGACTGACTCCCCTGGGGAGACTCCAGAAGTACCCCAAGATCCATGTCAGCACTGGAGAGGAATCCTCAGGTTCCGGCACCGACTCCACACAAGGTCTTAGCCCCAGCATCGACGGGAGAGGAATCCCCAGAGGCCCCCGAGCAACTCACCTGGGGACTGGCCTTTCCTGAGGCCTCCAGAGCGGGTCCCTGAGGTCCCCGTCGTAAGTCGAGAGCACCTGCCGCAACTCGAGAAAATCCAGGAGGTTCTCCCCTCCAGGCGAGATGAGGCCCATTTCCGCTGAGGCGTCTCGAGGCTAATCACATCTAACATCTGGAACTTCCAAAGGGTCCTTCTCGCCATTGCTGCAACTCAAGAAGTTCCCCGACATACCCGTCTCCACTGGAGAGGAAGCACGAAAGTCCCGCCCACATCCAGAGGAGCCCAGAATCCGCCTCCTAGCTCGAGAGGAGGGATCCTTTCCCTGCGTGGTCGGGAAAGAATTCCCGGTGTTCCCGTCGCATCTCAAGAGGAGGCGCTCTCCACAGGAAAGGCGAGACGAACTCCAGGGTCGTGCCACCATTCCAGAGTCCCCCAGATGTCTCAGTCCATTCCAGGGAAACCTGTTTTCCCTGCACTGCGTCGACTTTCAAGCCGAGGATCGAAACACACCACGGTGGCACGTAGGACAGCCCTGTGGGAAAGCCTCGTGGGAAAGCCTCGTGGGATAGCCTCGAGGGAAAGCCACAGATCCCTTGAACCACGCGATGGGAAGCGTGACACTACTGCTACAGCTCGAGAGGAAAACGCACGTGCAGGCCCCCACTCGAGACGAAGACTGACTCCCCTGGGAAGACTCAGAATACCCCAAGACCCATGTCAGCACTGAAGAGGAATTCTCAGGTTCCGGCAACAATGCCACACAAGGTCTTAAGCCAGCCTGACTCTGCTGCTACAGCTCGAGAGGAAAGCGCACGTGCAGGCCAACCACTCGAGACGAAGACTGACTCCCCTGGGGGAGACTCAGAAGTACCCCAAGATCCATGTCAGCACTGGAGAGGAATCCTCAGGTTCCGGCACCCACTCCACACAAGGTCTTAGGCCCCGACTTCGACGGGAGAGGAATCCCGAGAGGCCCCGAGCAACTTGCATGGGACTGGCCTTTCCTGAGACCACCAGAGCGGTCCCTAAGGTCCCCGTCGTAAGTCGAGAGCACCTGCCGCAACTCGAGAAAATCCAGGAGGTTCTACCCTCCAGGCGAGATGAGGCCCCATTTCCGCTGAGGCGTCTCGAGCTAATCACATCTAACATCTGGAACTTCCAAATGATCCTTCACACCCTTGCTGCAACTCAAGAAGTTCCCCAACATACCAGTCTCACTGGAGAGGAAGCACGAAAGTCCGCCCACATCCAGAGGAGCCCAGATTCCGCCTCT
>NW_017217820.1:0-12284 GCF_001704415.2 Capra hircus | reverse complement strand
TGGAACTTCCAAAGAGTCTTTCACAGTCATGCTGCAACTCAAGAAGTTCCCCACATACCCGTCTCCATTCAAGAGGAAGCACGAGGGGTCCCGGCCACATCCAGAGGAGCTCCGTTTCCGCCTCGTAGCTCGAGATGAGGGATCCTTTCCCTGCTTGGTCGGGAAAGAATTCCCGGCATTCCCATCGCATCTCAACGGGAGGCGCTCTCCAAAGGAAAGGGGGAGAGGGAACTGCAGGGTCGTGCCACCATTCCGAGACTCCCCGAGACGTCTCAGTCCATTCCACAGGAACTTGTTTTCCCTTCACTGCCTCGGCTTTCACGCCGAGGATCGACTCACACCACCGTGGCACGTGGGACAGCGCTGTGGGAAAGCCTCGTGGGAAAGACTCGACGGAAAGCCACAGACCCCTTGGTCCACGCAAGGGGAAGTGTGACACTGCTGCTACAGCATGGGAAGAAAGGGGCACGCTCATGCCCCCACTCGAGACGAGGCCTCACTCCCTTGTGGAGACTCAGAAGTACCCCAAAATCCATGTCAGAACTGAGAGGAATACTCAGGTTCCGGCCACCGACTCCACACAAGGTCTTAGGCCCCGGTATCAACGGGAGAGGAATCACCTGAGAGACCACCGAGGCAACGCGCATGGTGTACTGGTTTTCCTGGAAGTCACCAGAGCGGGGTCCCTGAGGTACCCGTTGTATGTCGAAAGCACCTGCCGCAACTCGAGAAAATCCAGGAGGTTCTCCCCTACAGGCGAGATGAGGCCCATTTCTGCATGAGGCGTCTCAAGGCTAATCACACCTAACCTCTGGAACTTCCAAAGGGTCCTTCACACCCTTGCTGCAACTCAAGAAGTTCCCCGACATACCCGTCTCCACTCGAGAGGAAGCACGAGAGTCCCGCCCACATCCAGAGGAGCCCCGTTTCCGCCTCCTAGCTCGAGAGGAGGGATCCTTTCACCTGCTGTGGTCGGGAAAGAATTCCCGGCGTTCCCGTCGCATCCTCAAGAGGAGGACGCTCTCTCACAGGAAAGGCGAGAGGAACTCCAGGGTCGTGCCACTGATTCCCAGAGTCCCCAGATGTCTCAGTCCATTCCAGGGAATCCTGTTTGCCCTGCACTGCCTCGACTTTCAAGCCGAGGATCGACTCACACCACGGTGGCACGTGGGACAGCCCTGTGGGAAAGCCTCGTGGGAAAGCCTCGGTGGGAAAGCCTCGAGGGAAAGCCACAGATCCCTTGATCCACGCGAAAGGGAAGCGGACTCTGCTGCTACAGCTCGGGAGGAAAGTCTCACGCTGCATGCCCCCACTCGAGACGAGGACTGACTCCCCTGGGGAGACTCCTAGAAGTACCCCAAGATCCATGTCAGCACTGGAGAGGAATACCTCAGGTTCTGGCACCGACTCCACACCAAGGTCTTAGGCCCCTGGCATCGACGGGAGAGAAATCCCGAGAGGCCCCGAGCAACTCGCATGGGGACTGGCCTTTCCTGAGGCCACCAGAGCGGGTCCCTGAGGTCCCCAGTCGTAAGTCGAGAGCACCTGCCGCAACTCGAGAAAATCCAGGAGGTTCTCCCCTCCAGGCGAGATGAGGCCCATTTCCGCTGAGGCGTCTCGAGGCTTAATCACACCTAACACTCTGGAATCTTCCAAAGGGTCCTTCACACCCTTGCTGCAACTCAAGAAGTTCCCCGACATACCCAGTCTCCACTCGAGAGGAAGCACGAGAGTCCCGCCCACATCCAGAGGAGCCCCGTTTCCGCCTCATAGCTCGAGAGGAGGGATTCCTTTCCCTGCGTGGTTGGGAAAGAATTCCCGGCGTTCCTGTCGGCATCTCAAGAGGAGGCGGCTCTCCACAGGAAAGGCGAGAGAACTCCAGAGTCGTGCCACCATTCCCAGAGTCCCCGAGATGTCTCAGTCCATTCCAGGGAAACCTGTTTTCCCTGCACTGCCTCCGACTTTCAAGCCGAGGATCGACTCACATTACGGCTGACACGTGGGACAGCCCTGTGGGAAAGCCTCGTGGGGAAAGCCTCGTGGAGCCTCGGGAAAGCCACAGATCCCTTGATCCACGCGAATGGAAGCGTGACACTGCTGCTCACAGCTCGGGAGGAAAGTCGCACGTGCATTCTCCCACTCGAGTCGAGGACTGACTCCTCTGGGGAGACTCCAGAAGTACCCCAAGATCCATGTCAGCACTGGCAGAGGAATCCGAAGGTTCCGGCACCGACTCCACACAAGGTCTTAGGCCCCAGAATCAACGGGAGAGGAATCCCGAGAGACCACCGAGCAACGCGCATGGGGACTGGCCTTTCCTGAGGTCACCAGAGCGGGTCCCTGAGGTCCCTGTCGTAAGTCGAGAGCACCTGCCGCAACTCGAGAAAATCCAGGAGGTTCTCCCCTACAGGCGAGATGAGGCCCATTTCATCTGAGGCGTCTCGAGGCTAATCAAACCTTAACCTCTGGAACTTCCAAAGGCTCCTTCACACTCCATGCTGCAACTCAAGAAGTTCCCCGACATACCCGTCTCCACTCGAGAGGAAACACGAGAGTCCCGCCCACATCCAGAGGAGCCCCGTTTCGGCCTCATAGTCTCGACTGGACGGATCCTTTCCCTTCGTGGTCGGGAAAGAATTCCCGGCGTTCCCGTCCATCTCAGAGAAGGGCTGTCCACAGGAAAGGCGAGAGGAACTCCAGAGTCATGCCACCATTCCCAGAGTCCCCAGATGCCTCAGTCCATTGCAGGGAAAACTGTTTTCCATGCACTGCCTCGACTTTCAAGCCGAGGATCGGCTGACTCCACGGTGGCACGTGGGACAGCCCTGTGGAAAGCCTCGTGTGAAAGCCTCATGGGAAGCCCCGAGGGAACACACCGCCACGACCCCCCCCCCCCCCCCCCCCCCCCCCCCCCCCCCCCTTCCCCCCCCCCGTGGATCAAGGATCAGTGTTTCCCTCGGGCTTCCCATGAGGCTTCACACGAGGCTTCCCACAGGCTGTCCACGTGCACCGTGGAGTCAGCCATCCTCGGCTTGAAAGTCGAGGCGTGCATGGAAAACAGTTTTCCCTGCAATGGACTGAGGCATCTGGGACTCTGGAATGGTGGCATGACTCTGGAGTTCCTCTCGCCTTTCCTGTGGAACAGCCCCTTCTCTTGAGATGGGACGGGAACGCCGGGAATTCTTTCCCGACCACGAAGGGAAAGGATCCGTCCAGTCGAAGCTATGAGGCCGAAACGGGGCTCCTCTGGATGTGGGCGGGACTCTCGTGTTTCCTCTCGAGTGGAGACGGGTATGTCGGGGAACTTCTTGAGTTGCAGCATGAGTGTGAAGGAGCCTTTGGAAGTTCCAGAGGTTAGGTTTGATTAGCCTCGAGACGCCTCAGATGAAATGGGCCTCATCTCGCCTGTAGGGGAGAACCTCCTGGATTTTCTCGAGTTGCGGCAGGTGCTCTCGACTTACGACAGGGACCTCAGGGACCCGCTCTGGTGACGCTCAGGAAAGGCCAGTCCCCATGCGCGTTGCTCGGTGGTCTCTCGGGATTCCTCTCCCGTTGATTCTGGGGCCTAAGACCTTGTGTGGAGTCGGTGCCGGAACCTTCGGATTCCTCTGCAGTGCTGACATGGATCTTGGGGTACTTCTGGAGTCTCCCCAGAGGAGTCAGTCCTCGATCTCGATGTGGGAGAATGCACGTGCGATTTCCTCCCGAGCTGTAGCAGCAGTGTCATGCTTCCCATTCGCGTAGGATCAAGGGATCTGTGGCTTTCCCTGCGAGGCTTTCCCACGAGGCTTTCCCACGAGGCTTTCCCACGAGGCTTGTCCCACAGGGCTGTCCACGTGCCAGCGTGGATGTGAGTCGAATCTTCGCTTGAAAGTGGAGGTCAGTGCAGGGAAAACAGTTTCCCTGGAATGGACTGAGACATCTCGGGGACTCTGGGAAAGGTGGCACGACCTCTGGAGTTCCTCTCGCCTTTCCTGTGGAGAGCCGCCTCCTCTTGAGATGCGACGGGAACGTGGGGAATTCTCTCCCAACCACGCAGGGAAAGGAATCCCTCCTCTCGAGCTAGGAGGCGGAAACGGGGCTCCTCTGGATGTGGGCGGGACTCTCGTGCTTCCTCTCGAGTGGAGACGGATATGTCGGGGAACTTCTTGAGTTGCAGCAAGGGTGTGAAGGACCCTTTGGAAGTTCCAGATGTTTAGATGTGATTAGCCTCGAGACGCCTCAGCGGAAATGGGCCTCATCTCGCCTGGAGGGGAGAACCTCCTGGATTTTCTCGAGTTGCGGCAGGTGCTCTCGACTTACGACGGGGACCTCAGGGACCCGCTCTGGTGGCATCAGGAAAGGCCAGTTCCCAAGCGAGTTGCTCGGGGCCTCTCGGGATTCATCTCCCGTCGATGCCGGGGCCTAAGACCTTGTGTGGAGTCAGTGCCGGAACCTGAGGATTCCTCTCCAGTGCTGACATGGATATGGGGTACTTCTGGAGTCTCCCCAGGGGAGTCAGTCCTCGTCTCGAGTGGGGGCATGCACGTGGGCTTTCCTCCCGAGCTGTAGCAGCAGTGTCGCTCTTCCCTTCTCGTGGATCAAGGCATCTGTGGCTTTCCCTCGAGGCTTTCCCACGAGGCTTTCACCACGAGGCTTTCCCACAGGGCTGTCCCACGTGCCACCGTGGCTGTGAGTCGATCCTCGGCTTGAAAGTCAAGGCAGTGCAGGGAAAACAGGTTTCCCTGGAATGGACTGAAACATCTGGGGAACTCTGGGAATCGTGGCACGACCCTGGAGTTCCTCTCGCCTTTCCTGTGGAGAGCGCCTCCTCTTGAGGTGCGACGGGAACACTGGGAATTCTTTCCTGACCACGCAGGGAAAGGATCCCTTCTCTCGAGCTAGGAGGCGGAAACGGGGCTCCTCTGGATATGGGCGGGACTCTCGTGCTTCCTCTCGAGTGGAGACGGGTATGTCGGGGAACTTCTTGAGTCGCAGCAAGGGTGTGAAGGACCCTTTGGAAGTTCCAGAGGTTAGGTGTGGTTAGTCTCGACATGCCTCAGCGGAAATGGGCCTCATGTATCCTGGAATGGAGAGGCTCCTGGATATTCCCTAGTTTCAGGCAGGTGCTCTCGAGTTACGACGGGGACTTCAGGGACCCGCTCTGGCGGCCACAGGAAAGGCCAGTCATCATGCGTGTTCCTAGGGGGCCTCTCGTGATTCCTCTCCCGTCGATGCCGGGGCCTAAGACCTTGTGTGGAGTCGGGGCCGGAACCTGAGGATTCCTCTCCAGTACTGACATGGATTTTGGGGTACTTCTGGAGTCTCCACAAGGGAGTGAGGCCTCGTCTCGAGTGGGGGCATGAGCGTGCCCTTTCTTCCCATGCTGTAGCAGCAGTGTCACACTTCCCCTTGCGTGGACCAAGGGGTCTGTGGCTTTCCGTCGAGTCTTTCCCACGAGGCTTTCCCACAGCGCTGTCCCACGTGCCACGGTGGTGTGAGTCGATCCTCGGCGTGAAAGCCGAGGCAGTGAAGGGAAAACAAGTTCCTGTGGAATGGACTGAGACGTCTCGGGGAGTCTCGGAATGGTGGCACGACCCTGCAGTTCCTCTCCCCTTTCCTTTGGAGAGCGCCTCCCGTTGAGATGCGATGGGAATGCCGGGAATTCTTTCCCGACCAAGCAGGGAAAGGATCCCTCATCTCGAGCTACGAGGCGGAAACGGAGCTCCTCTGGATGTGGCCGGGACCCTCGTGCTTCCTCTTGAATGGAGACGGGTATGTCGGGGAACTTCTTGAGTTGCAGCATGACTGTGAAAGACTCTTTGGAAGTTCCAGAGGTCACGTGTGATTAGCCTCGAGACACCTCAGTGGAAACGGGCCTCATCTCGCCTGGAGGGGAGAACCTCCTGGATTTTACCGAGTTGCGGCAGGTGCTCTCGACTTACGACGGGGACCTCATGGACCCGCTCTGGTGACCTCAGTAAAGGCCAGTCCCCATGCGAGTTGCTAGAGGGCGTGTCGCTATTCCTCTCCCGTCGATGCCAGGGCCTAAGACCTTGTGTGGAGTCGGGGCCAGAACCTGAAGATTCCTCTCCAGGGCTGACATGCATCTTGAGGTACTTCTGGAGTCTCCCCAGGGGAGTCAGTCCTCGTCTCGAGTGGGGGCATGCACGTGCGCTTTCCTCCCGTGCTGTAGCAGCAGTGTCACGCTTCCCATCGCGTGGATCAAGGGATCTGTGGCTTTCCCTCGAGGCTTTCAGACGAGGCTTTCCCACAGGGCTCTCCCACGTACCACCGCGATCCTCGCCTCTGCCACCGCGATCCTCGCCGTGCAAGTCGAAGCAGTGCAGGGAAAACAGGATCCTCTGGAATGGACTGAGACATCTGGGGGACTACTTGGAATGGTGGCACGACCCATGAGTTCCTCTCGCCTTTCCTGTGCAGCGCGCCTCCTCTTGAGATGCGTCGGAAACGTCGGAAATTCTTTCCCGAGGAAGCAGAGAAGGATCCCTCATCTCGAGCTTGGAGGAGGAAATGGAGCTCCTCTGGAGGTGGCCGGACCCTCGTGCTTCCTCTGGAGTGCGAGACGGGTATGTCGGGGAACTTCTTGAGTTGTAGCAAGGGTGTGTAGGACCCTTTGGAAGTTCCAGACTTTAGGCGTGATTACTCTCGAGACGCCTGCAGAGAAAATGGGCCTCATCTCGACTGAAGCAGAGAACCTCCTGGATTTTCTCGAGTTGCGGCAGGTGCTCTCAACATACGACCGTGACCTCAGGGACAGTGTAGCAGGTGTGTCACGCTTCCCGTCGCGGGGATCAAGGGATCTGTGGCTTTCCCTCGAGGCTTTCCCACGAGGCTTTCCCACAGGGCTGTACCCACGTGCCACCATGGTGTGAGTCGATACTCGGCGTGAAAGTCGAGGCAGTGCAGGGAAAACAGGTTCCTCTGAAATGGACTGACACATCTGGGGGACTCTTGGAATGGAGGCACGACCCTGGAGTTCCTCCGCCTTCTATAGAGCCACCTGAGATGCCCGGGAACCCGTCCCGCAGCAGGATAGATCCCTCATCCAGCGCCAGCGGACGGGTCCCGTGGCATCTCTCTCTCATGGAGAGGGATGTCGCCTTACCTTGCCAGATGTGGTCAGTCCATTTCAGAGGAACCTGTTTTCCCTGCACTGCCTCGACTTTCACGCCGAGTATCGACTCACACCATGGTGGCACGTGGTACAGCCCTGTGGGAAAGCCTCGTGGGAAAGCCTCGAGGGAAAGCCACAGATCCCTTGATCCCCGCGACGGGAAGCGTGACACACCTGCTACACTGTCCCTGAGGTCACGGTCGTATGTTGAGAGCACCTGCCGCAACTCGAGAAAATCCAGGAGGTTCTCTGCTTCAGTCGAGATGAGGCCCATTTTCTCTGCGGCGTCTCGAGAGTAATCACGCCTAAAGTCTGGAACTTCCAAAAGGGTCCTACACACCCTTGCTACAACTCAAGAAGTTCCCCAGACATACCCGTCTCCACTCCAGAGGAAGCACGAGGGTCCGGCCACCTCCAGAGGAGCTCCGTTTCCTCCTCCAAGCTCGAGATGAGGGATCCTTCTCTGCTTCCTCGGGAAAGAATTTCCGACGTTTCCGACGCATCTCAAGAGGAGGCGCGCTGCACAGGAAAGGCGAGAGGAACTCATGGGTCGTGCCACCATTCCAAGAGTCCCCCAGATGTCTCAGTCCATTCCAGAGGATCCTGTTTTCCCTGCACTGCTTCGACTTGCACGGCGAGGATCGCGGTGGCAGAGGCGAGGATCGCGGTGGTACGTGGGAGAGCCCTGTGGGAAAGCCTCGTCTGAAAGCCTCGAGGGAAAGCCACAGATCCCTTGATCCACGCGATGGGAAGCGTGACACTGCTGCTACAGCACGGGAGGAAAGCGCACGTGCATGCCCCCACTCGAGACGAGGACTGACTCCCCTGGGGAGACTCCAGAAGTACCTCAAGATGCATGTCAGCCCTGGAGAGGAATCTTCAGGTTCTGGCCCCGACTCCACACAAGGTCTTAGGCCCTGGCATCGACGGGAGAGGAATAGCGACACGCCCTCTAGCAACTCGCATGGGGACTGGCCTTTACTGAGGTCACCAGAGCGGGTCCATGAGGTCCCCGTCGTAAGTCGAGAGCACCTGCCGCAACTCGGTAAAATCCAGGAGGTTCTCCCCTCCAGGCGAGATGAGGCCCGTTTCCACTGAGGTGTCTCGAGGCTAATCACACGTGACCTCTGGAACTTCCAAAGAGTCTTTCACAGTCATGCTGCAACTCAAGAAGTTCCCCGACATACCCGTCTCCATTCAAGAGGAAGCACGAGGGTCCCGGCCACATCCAGAGGAGCTCCGTTTCCGCCTCGTAGCTCGAGATGAGGGATCCTTTCCCTGCTTGGTCCGGAAAGAATTCCCGGCATTCCCATCGCATCTCAACGGGAGGCGCTCTCCAAATGAAAGGGGAGAGGAACTGCAGGGTCGTGCCACCATTCCAGAGACTCCCCGAGACGTCTCAGTCCATTCCACAGGAACTTGTTTTCCCTTCACTGCCTCGGCTTTCACGCCGAGGATCGACTCACACCACCGTGGCACGTGGGACAGCGCTGTGGGAAAGCCTCGTGGGAAAGACTCGAGGGAAAGCCACAGATCCCTTGGTCCACGCAAGGGGAAGCGTGACACTGCTGCTACAGCATGGGAAGAATGGGCACGCTCATGCCCCACTCGAGACGAGGCCTCACTCCCTTTTGGAGACTCCAGAAGTACCCCAAAATCCATGTCAGTACTGGAGAGGAATCCTCAGGTTCCGGCCCCGACTCCACACAAGGTCTTAGGCCCCGGCATCGACGGGAGAGGAAATCACGAGAGGCCCCCTAGGAACACGCATGATGACTGGCCTTTCCTGTGGCCGCCAGAGCGGGTCCCTGAAGTCCCCGTCGTAACTACGAGAGCACCTGCTGAAACTAGGGAATATCCAGGAGCCTCTCCATTCCAGGCGACATGAGGCCCATTTCCGCTGAGGCATCTCGAGACTAACCACACCTAACCTCTGGAACTTCCAAAGGGTCCTTCACACCCTTGCTGCAACTCAAGAAGTTCCCCGACATACCCGTTCCTCTTCACATTCTGCCATAATGGTGGTGTCATCTGCATATCTAAGTTTATTGATATTTCTACCGGAAATCTTGATTCCAGCTCATGTATCTTCCATCCCCGCATTTTTCATGATGTACTCTGCATATAAGTTAAATAAACAGTGTGACGATATACAGCCTTGACATACTCCTTTTCCTTTTTGGAACCAGTCTGTTGTTCCATGTCCTGCTCTAACTGTTGCTTCCTGACCTTCATCCAGATTTCTCAAGAGGCAGGTTAGGTGGTCTGGTATTCCCATCTCTTTCAGAATTGTGGCTAAACAACAGTATAAGGACCTTTCCGATGTCAGGCCAAGGAATTGTGTTTCCAGTCATTGAGCCACACCTGATCACTGAGCACAAATTCATGAATCTGTTCCTCAAGGGGGAATGATATTCTTTTTTATACAAACTTAGTTACCTTACCTAATTGTTCCATCTGCTGTGAAATCCCCCCTTACTTGTGGCAAATCTGCTAACACCTGCCTCACTGTGGAGGGGGGTCTCCATAGAAAAATTTCATAAGGACAACAACTATGGGAACGTGCGGTTAACCCATAATATGAGTAAGTCTGCCGGAAGCAAGCCCATCCATGTACAGTCAGTCTCTATGATCCATTTGAAAGTGTCTCTTCAAGAGTTTGGTTGTTTCTTTCCACCATTCCAGAAACACTGGGGCCTATATGCTGTATGTAATTTCCACTGATATTTAGAGCTTCACATACCTGTTAATTAACGCGGCTACAAAGACAGGGCCATTGTCGGATTCTATACTGGTTGGAAACCCAAGTCTGGGAATTATTTCTCAAATCAGCGAGCTACTTCATTTTCTTTTTCAGATCAGGTAGGGAAGGCCTCTGCCCAACCGGAGAAGGTACCTACTATTCTAGTAAGTCATGATAACAGGTGACTGCCTTTGCTTCCCCGAAGGACACTCGCTTTCCCTGCATCCTGAGAACTCCACGTCTCAGCCAGTTGGAAAAGCGCTTCTTGGAGGTCATTATTCAGGGGCAATTTCCCCTGGAGCCCGGGGCCCTAGGGAGCGGCTCCACACTCCCAGGGAAAGGCAGAGCCACAGCCACACATCTGTCCCATCCCCTTTGCTCTGTAGGAGAGCTCTAGTGAGCCTAGGTCTGTCAGGAAAATTCTTGGCTCCTATGGGGACACATTCTATGTGTGAAACTGCATCCAGGACCTAGGGGCCACAGGGCGCCTGTTTCTCTCGGGGGCGGGGTGGGCCTGAAGCAGTGCGGCCCAGCAACAGCTTCCACATCCATCCAATTGCTCTTTTCTTACCTCTGATAGAACTAGCTTTGTTCCAGCCTTTGGCAATTTGGAGGCAAGCGGGGCCCCACTTCCTCCCCAAGGAGGCATGGGACCTACTTTGAGTGGAAAGGCCCCTCACGGAGCTGAACCCAGGAAGGCACCCAGTCATGTCTGACACATTCCTGCATCCTGCTTCTTCATGAGCAATACCGCTATAAGCTAGGAATGTCTTTCCAAGGCTCAGAAAGGACAGGGGAGATGCATGGTGCTGCCTCTGGAATTTCGGTCCTCTGAGCAGACCTGGAGGTCTCCCCTTGAAGAAGCTAACCAGTTTCTTCCAAATACAGGCTTGCAAACACACACTTGGTGGCTGCCTCTTCTTCCCTGAAGGACGATCACTTTCCCCGCATCCTGTGAACTCTGCATCCCAGCCTGCTGGAAAAGCGCTTCTTGGAGGTCATTTTTCAGGGACAATTTTCCCTGGAGCCCGGGGCCGTAGGGAGGGCCCCATGCTCGCTGGGAAAGGCAGAGTCACATCCACAGTCTGTTCTACCCCTTTTGCCCTGTAGGAGAGCTCTAGTGAGCCTAGGTCTGTCAGGAAAATTCTTGGCTCCTATGGGGACACACCCTGTGTGTTAACCTGCATATCGGACCTAGGGGCCACAGGGCGCCTGTTCCTCTCGGGGGGGACCCTGAAGTGGTGCGGCCCAGCAACAGCCTGAACATCCATCCGATTGCTCTTTCTTCCTTCTGATAGAGCTAGCTTTGCTTCTCGCTTTGGCATTTCGGAAGCCAGGGGGAGCCCCACCGCTGTTGTCCTGGGGTCTATTGGAGGTACCGGGTCTATTGGACCCCAGCATGGCACCCGACCCCCTCAGACACACTCCCGCAGCCTCCTTCCCCATGGGCAGGACTGTTCTGACCTAGGAATGTGTTCCCAAGGCTCAGAAAATGCAGGGAGACACACGGCCCTGACTCTGGAACTGAGGCCGTTGGAGCAGGCCTGGAGGTCTGACGTCTGAGACGCCAAACACTTGCTGCAAGATACAGGTGTGAAAACACACTCTCTGGGGCTGCCTTTCCTTCCTCCAAGGAAGAGAGCTTTTCCAGTCTCCTCCGTGCTGAGTCATACAAGGCTGGAAAGGTCTGGCTTCGAGGGCATTTCTCAGCGGCAATGGCCCCTGAGGCCCTGCACCCAGGGAGGGATCCTACCCTCCCAGGGGAAGTCAAAGCAACCTCCAAACAGCTGTTCTCTCATGTTTCCTCTGCAGGAGGGAGCTAGTGAGCCCAGGTCTGTCTGGAACGTTCTTGGATCCTGCGGGGAAATCATCCTGGGAGCCCACCTGGATACCAGTCGTAGGGGCTAAAATTTGCATTTTCCTTCCTTGGAGCCCTAACGCAGTACAGCCTAGCAACTGCTTGAAAATCCATCCTGTTGCTGTTTTCTTCCCTCTGACAGAGCGAGCTTTGCTCCCCATTTTGGGATTCAGAAGCAAGGTGGTGGCCTGCAACTCCTTGCCTGGGCGTCCATTGGAGGTGCAAGGTGCCCTCGACCAGGTGACCCAGCATGACCCTGGCCCCCTCAGACACACCTCCCGCAGCCTGCTCCCCATGGGCAGGACTTCTCTCACCTAGGAATGTGTTTGCAAGGCCAGGAAACTGCAGGGAGACACAAGGCCCTGATTCTGGCATTGAGTCTGTTGGAACAGGGCAGGTCTGAGTCTACATAAGCAAACACTTGCTGCAAGATATAGGGCCTGAAAACACACTCTTTGGGCTGCCTTTCCTTCCTCCAAGGGAAGAGAGTTTTCTCAGCTCCTGTGGGGCTGAGAGTCACACAGGGCTGAAAAGCACTTGCTGGGAGATTCTTTTTCATTGGCCAT
>NW_017217819.1:0-12285 GCF_001704415.2 Capra hircus | reverse complement strand
TGGAGTTCCTCTTTCGCATTTCCTGTGGAGAGCGCCTCCTTGAGATGCGACGGGAACGCCGGGAATTCTTTCCCGACGAAGCAGGGAAAGGATCCCACATCTCTCGGAGCTACGAGGCGGGGAAAGGGGCTCCTTTGGATGTGGGCGGGACCCTCGTGCTTCCTATCGAGAGGAGACGGGTATGTCAGGGAACTTCTTGAGTGGCAGCAAGGGTGTGAAGGACCCTTTGGAAGTTCCAGAGGTTAGGTGTGATTAGCCTCGAGACGCTTCAGCGGAAATGGGCTTCATCTCGCTGGAGGGGAGAACCTCCTGGATTTTCTCGAGTTGCGGCAGGTGCTCTCGACTTACGACGGGGACCTCAGGGACCCGCTCTGGTGGCCTCAGGAAAGGCCAGTCCCCATGCGAGTTGCTCGGGGGCCTCTCGGATTCCTCTCTCCCATCGAGGCCGGGGCCTAAGACCTTGTGTGGAGTCGGTGCCGGAACCTGAGGATTCTTCTGCAGTGCTGACATGGATCTTGGGGTACTTCTGGAGTCTCCCCAGGGGAGTCAGTCCTCGTTTGAGTGGGGCATGCACGTGCGCTTACCTCCGGAGCTGTGGCAGCAGTGTCATGCTTCCCTTCGCCTGGATCAAGGGATCTGTGGCTTTCCACGAGGCTTTCCCACAGGGCTATCCACCTGCCACCGTGGTGTGAGTCGATCCTGGCTTGAAAGTCAGCAGTGCAAGGAAAAACAGGTTTCCCTGGAATGGACTGAGACATCTGGGAATCTGGAATGGTGGCACGACCCTGGACTTCCTCTCGCTTTCCTGTGGAGAGCGCCTCCTCTTGAGATGCGACGGGAACGCCGGGAATTCTTTCCGACCACTCAGGGAAAGGATCCCTTCTCTCGAGCTAGGAGGCAAACGGTGCTCCTCTGTATGTGGGCGGGACTCTCGTGCTTCCTCTCGAGTGGAGACGGGTATGTCGGGGAAATTCTGGATTGCAGCAAGGGTGTAAAGGACCCTTTGGAAGTTCCAGAGGTTAGGTGTGATTAGCCTCGAGACGCCTCAGTGGAAATGGTCCTCATGTTGCCAGGAGGGAGAACCGCCTGGATTTTCTCGAGTTGCGGCAGGTGCTCTCGACTTACGACGGGGACCTCAGGGACCCGCTCTGGTGGCCTCAGGAAAGGCCAGTCCCTATGCGAGTTGCTCGGGGGCCTCTGGGATTCCTCTCCCATCGATGCCAGGGCCTAGACCTTGTGTGGAGTCGGTGCCGGAACTTGAGGATTCCTCTGCAGTGCTGACATGGATCTTGGGGTACTTCTGAAGTCTCCCCAGGGGAGTCAGTCCTCTTCTCGAGTGGGGCATGATCGTGCGCTTTCCTCCCGAGGTGTAGCAGCATTGTCACGCTTCCGCGAGTGGATCAAGGGATCTGTGTCTTTTCCTTGAGGCTTTCCCTCGAGGCTTTCCCACGAGGCTTTCCCACAGGGCTGTCCCACGTGCCACCGTGGTGTGAGTTGATCCTCTGCTGAAAGTCGAGACAGTGCAGGGAAAACAGGTTTCCCTTGAATGGACTTAGACATCTGGGGAACTCTGGGAATGGTGGCACGACCCTGGAGTTCCTCTCGCCTTTCCTGTGGAGAGCGCCTCCTCTTTAGATGGGACGGGAACTCCGGGAATTCTTTCCGGACCACGCAGGGAAAGGATGCATCCTCTCGAGCTATGAGGCAGAAACGGGGCTCCTCTGGATGTGGGCGGGACTGTCGTGCTTCCTCTCCAGTGGAGACGGTTATGTGGGAACTTCTTGAGTTGCAGCAAGGGTGTGAAGGACCCTTTGGAAGTTCCAGAGGTTAGGTGTGATTAACCTCGAGACGCCTCAGCAGAAAAGGGCCTCATCTCGCCTGGAGGGGAGAACCTCCTGGATTTTCTCGAGGTGGCAGGTGCTGTCGACTTACGACGGGGACCTCAGGGACCCGCTCTGGTGGCCTGAGTAAAGGCCAGTCCCCATTCGAGATGTTTGGGGCCGCTCGGAATTCCTCTACCGTCGATGCCGGGGCCTAAGACTTTTGAGTGGAGTCGGTGACGCAACCTGAGGATTCCTCTCCACTGCTGACATGGATCTTGGGGTACTTCTGGTGTCTCCCCAGGGGAGTCAGTCCTCGTCTCGATTGGCGGCATGCAGTTCGATTTCCCTCCCCAGCTGTAACAGCAGTGTCACGCTTCCCGTCGAGTGGATCAAGGGATCAGTGTCTTTCCCTTGAGGCTATCACATGAGGCTTTCCCAGGAGGCTTTCCCACAGGGCTGTCCCACGTGCCACCGTGGTGTGAGTCGATCCTCGGCATGAAAATCGAGGCAGTGCAGGGAAAACAGTATTCCCTGGAATGGACTGAGACATCTGGGGGACTCTGGGAATGGTGGCAAGACTCTTGAGTTCCTCTCGCCTTTCCTGAGGAGACCGCCTCCTCATGAGATGCGACGGGAATGCAGGCAATTCTTTCCCAACCACGCAGGGAAAGGATCCATCCTCTCGAGCTAAGAGGCGTAAACGGTGCTCCTCTGGATGTGGGCGGGACTCTCGTGCTTCCTCTCCAGTGGAGACGGTTATGTCGGGAACTTCTTAGTTGCAGCAAGGGTGTGAAGGACCCTTTGGAAGTTCCAGAGGTTAGGTGTGATTAACCTCGAGACACCTCAGTGGAAATGGGCCTCATCTCGCCTGGAGGGGAGAACCTCCTGGATTTTTTCGAGTTGGGGCAGGTGCTCTCGACTTACGACAGGGACCTCAGGGACCCGTTCTGGTGGCCTCAGCAAAGGCCGTCCCCATGCGAGATGCTTGGGGGCTTCTCGTTATTCCTCTACCTTCGATGTCGGGGCCTAAGACCTTGTGTGGAGTGGTGCCGAAATCTGAGGATTCATCTGCAGTGCTGACATGGATCTTGGGTACTTCAGGAGTCTCCCCAGGGGAGTCAGTCCTCGTCTCGAGTGGGGGCATGCAGTTCGATACCTCCCGAGCTGTAGCAGCAGTGTCACGCTTCCCGTTGCGATGGATCAAGGGATCTGTGGCTTTCCCTCTAGGCTTTCCCATGAGGCTTTCCCACAGGGCTGTCCCACATGCCACCTTGGTGTGAGACGATCCTCGGCGTGAAAGTCATGGCAGTGGCAGGGAAAACAGGTTCCTCTGGAATGGACTGAGACATCTGGGGAACTCTTGGAATGGTGGCACGACCCTGGAGTTCCTCTGGCCTTTCCTGTGGAGAGCACTTCCTCTTGAGATGCGACGGGAACGCCAGGAATTCTTTCCCGACCACGCAGGGAAAGGATCCCTCCTGTCTAGATACGAGGCGGAAACGGGCTCCTCTGGATGTGGGTGGGACCCTCGTGCTTCATCTCGAGTGGAGACGGGTATGTCGGTGATCTTCTTGACTTGCCGCAGGGGGTGTCAAAGACCCTTTGGAAGTTCCAGAGGTTAGGTGTGATTAGCCTCGAGATGCCTCAGGGGAAATGGGCCTCATCTCGCCTGGAGGGGAGAACCTCCTGGATTATCTTGAGTTGGAGCAGTGCTCTCGTCTTAGCATGGGGACCTCAGGGACCCCGCTCCTGTGGCCTCAGAAAAGGCCAGTGCCCATGGGAGTTGCTAGGGGGCCTCTCAGGATTCCTCTCACGTCGATGCCGGGGCCTAAGACCTTGTGTGGAGAGCCCGAGCGGAGGCGGCGCGGAGCGTTTCGGTTCTCAGTGCCTGGGGCACTGGTGTGTGGTGTGAGGCTGCGGCGGAGCCTCTACACTGAAGGTGCGAGAGGTTGGCAGCTTCGATTGAAGCACATCGAGCGGCGACAGCAGTGAAAGTCATGAGCGACAGCGGCGAGGAGAACTACGGCGAGGGGGAATCCCGTTCTGCTTTCCAGAAGCGGAAGTGCTCATGGATCTGGGAAATCTGCAAGTCATACCCCTGCAAGGTCTCGCTCCAAGGAAGATTCCAGGCGTTCCAGATCAAAGTCCAGGTCCAGATCGGAATCTAGGTCTAGATCCAGAAGAAGTTCTCGGAGGCATTATACAAGGTCACGATCTCGGTCCCGGTCCCATAGAAGATCTCGTAGCAGATCTTACAGCAGAGATTATCGAAGACGGCATAGCCACAGTCATTCTCCCATGTCTACTCGCTGGCGTCATGTTGGGAATCGGGCAAATCCTGATCCTAACTGTTGTCTTGGAGTATTTGGATTGAGCTTGTATACTACAGAAAGAGATCTAAGAGAAATGTTCTCTAAATATGGCCCAATTGCTGATGTATCTATTGTATATGACCAGCAGTCTAGACGTTCAAGAGGATTTGCCTTTGTATACTTTGAAAATGTAGATGATGCCAAGGAAGCAAAAGAGCGTGCCAATGGAATGGAGCTTGATGGATGTAGGATCAGAGTTGACTTCTCCATAACGAAAAGACCACATACTCCAACAGCAGGAATTTACATGGGGAGACCTACCTATGGCAGCTCACGCCGTCGAGATTACTATGACAGAGGATATGATCGAGGCTATGATGATCGGGACTATTACAGCAGATCGTACAGAGGAGGAGGAGGAGGAGGAGGAGGATGGAGAGCTGCTCAAGACAGGGATCAGAAATACAGAAGACGGTCACCTTCTCCCTACTATAGTCGTGGAGGATACAGATCACGTTCCAGATCTCGATCATACTCACCTCATCGCTATTAAAGCATGAAGATGAAGACTTTCTGAAACCTGCCCTAGAGTTGGGATATTGTTTGTGGACAATATTTTTTATTGTCTCCTGTTTAAAAAGTGAACAGTGCCTGGTGAAGTTAGGTGACTTTTACACCTTTTATGATGACTACTTTTGGTGGAGTTGAAATGCTGTTTTCATTCTGCATTTGTGTAGTTCGGTGCTTTGTTCAAAGTTAAGTGTTTTCAGAAAAGTATGTTTTACATGTATTTTTTTACAGTCTAAAATTTTGACTGCTGAGAAGTTTCTATTGTACAGAACTTCATTTAAATGGTTTTTCTACTGAATACAGGGTATTCTGAAGATTGAAGCCTGTGTGTAAAATGCTACCAAATGGCAAAAAGCAACAATAACGTTTGGTTTTTACTTTTCTTTCTAACATATCAATGCTTAGGAGAACTGTTCTGATTAGATTGTCAGTAGTAAATTAAAGAAAAAAATGCCCGTTTTCCTCGAGTCCATGAAACATACCATACTTAATATACCTGCAGTTAAGTGATAAAAATTACGCTCTGTAACTCTATACTGCTAGTGTTAAAAACTAAAGATCTTTCAATACAGCAAATGCTTAATGCTTATATAAATGTGACTTTGACAGCCTTTATGTAATCTGTATTATACATAGCAGGGAATAAGATGAGTTGCACAATGTATGCCTTAAAAAGGCTATTTCTTAAAGCTGTTAGAAGGGGATAATGGTATTTCAATTAGTAATCAGCAAGTGAAAATAATATTCCACCACAAATGTACTCTTGTTCTTCTAGCTTTTAAGACTATATGGAAAAACTGGGTGGTTCAGAGTTTTGAGAAAAAAGAAGGGAACACTACACCTGTGTTGTGGATGATCTGAAGACTTTGCCTGTTCATTTTTTAAATACTAATTTCAGGTTCTTTGCTTACCAAAGGAGGCCCAATTTCACTCAAAAGTTTTGAGAACTGTGTTTAAATAAATGCAAAGAAAAGAGTAAAAAGGAAAGAAAAAAAAAAGACCTTGTGAGGAGTTGGGGCAGGAACCTGAGGATTCCTCTACAGTGCTGACATGGATCTTGGGGTACTTCTGGAGCCCCCCCAAGGGAAGTCAGTCTTCGTCTCGAATGGGGGCATGCACGTGCGCTTTCCTCCCGAGCTGTAGCAGCAGTGTCACGCTTCCGGTCGCGTGGATCAAGTGATCTGTGGCTTTTCCTCCAGGCTTTACCACGAGGCTATCCCAGAGGGCTGTCCCACATGCCGCCGAGGTGTGAGTCGAACCTCGGCGTGAAAGTCGAGGCAGTGCAGGGAAAACAGGTTCCTCTGGAATGGACTGAGATATCTAGGGGACTCTTGGAATGGTGGCACGACTCTGGAGTTCCTCTCGCATTTCCTGTGGAGAGCGCCTCCACTTGAGATGCGACGGGAACGCCGGGAATTCTTTCCCGACGAAGCAGGGAAAGGATCCCACATCTCGAGCTACGAGGCGGAAAGGGGCTCCTCTTGGATGTGGGCGGGACCCTCGTGCTTCCTATCGAGAGGAGACGGGTATATCAGGGAACTTCTTGAGTGGCAGCAAGGGTGTGAAGGACCCTTTGGAAGTTCCAGAGGTTAGGTGTGATTAGCCTCCAGACGCTTCAGCGGAAATGGGCTTCATCTCGGCTGGAGGGGAGAACCTCCTGGATTTTCTCGAGTTGCGGCAGGTGCTCTCGACTTACGACGGGGACCTCAGGGACCCGCTCTGGTGGCCTCAGGAAAGGCCAGTCCCACATGCGAGTTGCTCGGGGGCCTCTCGGGATTCCTCTACCATCGAGGCCGGGGCCTAAGACCTTGTGTGGAGTCGGTGCCGGAACCTGAGGATTCTTCTGCAGTGCTGACATGGATCTTGGGGTACTTCTGGAGTCTCCCCAGGGGAGTCAGTCCTCGTTTGAGTGGGCGCATGCACGTGCGCTTACCTCCGGAGCTGTGGCAGCAGTGTCATGCTTCCCTTCGCCTGGATCAAGGGATCTGTGGCTTTCCCACGAGGCTTTCCCACAGGGCTATCCCACCTGCCACCGTGGTGTGAGTCGATCGATGGCTTGAAAGTCAACGCAGTGCAAGGAAAACAGGTTTCCCTGGAATGGACTGAGACATCTGGTGAATCTGGGAATGGTGGCACGACCCTGGACTTCCTCTCGACTTTCCTGTGGAGAGCGCCTCCTCTTGAGATGCGACGGGAACGCCGGGAATTCTTTCCCGACCACTCAGGGAAAGGATCCCTTCTCTCGAGCTAGGAGGCAGAAACGGTGCTCCTCTGTATGTGGGCGGGACTCTCGTGCTTCCTCTCGAGTGGAGACGGCTATGTCGGGGAAATTCTGGATTTGCAGCAAGGGTGTAAAGGACCCTTTGGAAGTTCCAGAGGTTAGGTGTGATTAGCCTGGAGACGCCTCAGTGGAAATGGTCCTCATGTTGCCAGGAGGGGAGAACCGCCTGGATTTTCTCGAGTTGCGGCAGGTGCTCTCGACTTTCGACGGGGACCTCAGGGACCCGCTCTGGTGGCCTCAGGAAAGGCCAGTCCCTATGCGAGTTGCTCGGGGGCCTCTGGGGATTCCTCTCCCATCGATGCCAGGGCCTAGACCTTGTGTGGAGTCGGTGCCGGAACTTGAGCATTCCTCTGCAGTGCTGACATGGATCTTGGGGTACTTCTGAAATCTCCCCAGGGGAGTCAGTCCTCTTCTCGAGTGGGGGCATGATCGTGCGCTTTCCTCCCGAGGTGTAGCAGCATTGTCACGCTTCCCGGCGAGTGGATCAAGGGATCTGTGTCTTTTCCTTGAGGCTTTCCCTCGAGGCTTTCCCACGAGGCTTTCCCACAGGGCTGTCCCACGTGCCACCGTGGTGTGAGTTGATCCTCTGCTGAAAGTCGAGACAGTGCAGGGAAAACAGGTTTCCCTTGAATGGACTTAGACATCTGGGGAACTCTGGGAATGGTGGCACGTCCCTGGAGTTCCTCTCGCCTTTCCTGTGGAGAGCGCCTCCTCTTTAGATGGGACGGGAACTCCGGGAATTCTTTCCGGACCACGCAGGGAAAGGATGCATCCTCTCGAGCTATGAGGCAGAAACGGGGCTCCTCTGGATGTGGGCGGGACTGTCGTGCTTCCTCTCCAGTGGAGACGGTTATGCCGGGGAACTTCTTGAGTTGCAGCAAGGGTGTGAAGGACCCTTTGGAGGTTCCAGAGGTTAGGTGTGATTAACCTCGAGACACCTCAGCAGAAAAGGGCCTCATCTCGCCTGGAGGGGAGAACCTCCTGGATTTTCTCGAGGTGCGGCAGGTGCTGTCGACTTACGACGGGGACCTCAGGGACCCGCTATGGTGGCCTGAGTAAAGGCCAGTCCCCATTCGAGATGTTTGGGGGCCGCTCGGAAATTCCTCTACCGTCGATGCCGGGGCCTAAGACTTTGAGTGGAGTCGGTGACGCAACCTGAGGATTCCTCTCCACTGCTGACATGGATCTTGGGGTACTTCTGGTGTCTCCCCAGGGGAGTCAGTCCACGTCTCGATTGGCGGCATGCAGTTCGATTCCCTCCCCAGCTGTAACAGCAGTGTCACGCTTCCCGTCGAGTGGATCAAGGCGATCAGTGTCTTTCCCTTGAGGCTATCACATGAGGCTTTCCCAGGAGGCTTTCCCACAGGGCTGTCCCACGTGCCACCGTGGTGTGAGTCGATCCTCGGCATGAAATCGAGGCAGTGCAGGGAAAACAGTATTCCCTGGAATGGACTGAGACATCTGGGGGACTCTGGGAATGGTGGCAAGACTCTTGAGTTCCTCTCGCCTTTCCTGAGGAGACCGCCTCCTCATGAGATGCGACGGGAATGCAGGCAATTCTTTCCCAACCACGCAGGGAAAGGATCCATCCTCTCGAGCTAAGAGGCGTAAACGGTGCTCCTCTGGATGTGGGCGGGACTCTCGTGCTTCCTCTCCAGTGGAGACGGTTATGTCCGGGAACTTCTTAAGTTGCAGCAAGGGTGTGAAGGACCCTTTGGAAGTTCCAGAGGTTAGGTGTGATTAACCTCGAGACACCTCAGTGGAAATGGGCCTCATCTCGCCTGGAGGGGATAACCTCCTGGATTTTTTCGAGTTGGGGCAGGTGCTCTCGACTTACGACAGTGACCTCAGGGACCCGTTCTGGTGGCCTCAGCAAAGGCCGGTCCCCATGCGAGATGCTTGGGGGCTTCTCGTTATTCCTCTACCTTCGATGTCGGGGCCTAAGACCTTGTGTGGAGTTGGTGCCGAAATCTGAGGATTCATCTGCAGTGCTGACATGGATCTTGGGGTACTTCAGGAGTCTCCCCAGGGGAGTCAGTCCTCGTCTCGAGTGGGGGCATGCAGTTCGATACCCTCCCGAGCTGTAGCAGCAGTGTCACGCTTCCCGTTGCATGGATCAAGGGATCTGTGGCTTTCCCTCTAGGCTTTCCCATGAGGCTTTCCCACAGGGCTGTCCCACATGCCACCTTGGTGTGAGACGATCCTCGGCGTGAAAGTCATGGCAGTGCAGGGAAAACAGGTTCCTCTGGAATGGACTGAGACATCTGGGGAACTCTTGGAATGGTGGCACGACCCTGGAGTTCCTCTGGCCTTTCCTGTGGAGAGCACTTCCTCTTGAGATGCGACGGGAACGCCAGGAATTCTTTCCCGACCACGCAGGGAAAGGATCCCTCCTGTCTAGATACGAGGCGGAAACGGGGCTCCTCTGGATGTGGGTGGGACCCTCGTGCTTCATCTCGAGTGGAGACGGGTATGTCGGTGATCTTCTTGACTTGCCGCAGGGGTGTCAAAGACCCTTTGGAAGTTCCAGAGGTTAGGTGTGATTAGCCTCGAGATGCCTCAGGGGAAATGGGCCTCATCTCGCCTGGAGGGGAGAACCTCCTGGATTATCTTGAGTTGGAGCAGTTGCTCTCGTCTTAGCATGGGGACCTCAGGGACCCGCTCCTGTGGCCTCAGAAAAGGCCAGTGCCCATGGGAGTTGCTAGGGGGCCTCTCAGGATTCCTCTCACGTCGATGCCGGGGCCTAAGACCTTGTGTGGAGAGCCCGAGCGGAGGCGGCGCGGAGCGTTTCGGTTCTCAGTGCCTGGGGCACTGGTGTGTGGTGTGAGGCTGCGGCGGAGCCTCTACACTGAAGGTGCGAGAGGTTGGCAGCTTCGATTGAAGCACATCGAGCGGCGACAGCAGTGAAAGTCATGAGCGACAGCGGCGAGGAGAACTACGGCGAGGGGGAATCCCGTTCTGCTTCCAGAAGCGGAAGTGCTCATGGATCTGGGAAATCTGCAAGTCATACCCCTGCAAGGTCTCGCTCCAAGGAAGATTCCAGGCGTTCCAGATCAAAGTCCAGGTCCAGATCGGAATCTAGGTCTAGATCCAGAAGAAGTTCTCGGAGGCATTATACAAGGTCACGATCTCGGTCCCGGTCCCATAGAAGATCTCGTAGCAGATCTTACAGCAGAGATTATCGAAGACGGCATAGCCACAGTCATTCTCCCATGTCTACTCGCTGGCGTCATGTTGGGAATCGGGCAAATCCTGATCCTAACTGTTGTCTTGGAGTATTTGGATTGAGCTTGTATACTACAGAAAGAGATCTAAGAGAAATGTTCTCTAAATATGGCCCAATTGCTGATGTATCTATTGTATATGACCAGCAGTCTAGACGTTCAAGAGGATTTGCCTTTGTATACTTTGAAAATGTAGATGATGCCAAGGAAGCAAAAGAGCGTGCCAATGGAATGGAGCTTGATGGATGTAGGATCAGAGTTGACTTCTCCATAACGAAAAGACCACATACTCCAACAGCAGGAATTTACATGGGGAGACCTACCTATGGCAGCTCACGCCCGTCGAGATTACTATGACAGAGGATATGATCGAGGCTATGATGATCGGGACTATTACAGCAGATCGTACAGAGGAGGAGGAGGAGGAGGAGGAGGATGGAGAGCTGCTCAAGACAGGGATCAGAAATACAGAAGACGGTCACCTTCTCCCTACTATAGTCGTGGAGGATACAGATCACGTTCCAGATCTCGATCATACTCACCTCATCGCTATTAAAGCATGAAGATGAAGACTTTCTGAAACCTGCCCTAGAGTTGGGATATTGTTTGTGGACAATATTTTTTTATTGTCTCCTGTTTAAAAAGTGAACAGTGCCTGGTGAAGTTAGGTGACTTTTACACCTTTTATGATGACTACTTTTGGTGGAGTTGAAATGCTGTTTTCATTCTGCATTTGTGTAGTTCGGGTGCTTTGTTCAAAGTTAAGTGTTTTCAGAAAAGTATGTTTTACATGTATTTTTTTAACCAGTCTAAAAATTTTGACTGCTGAGAAGTTTCTATTGTACAGAACTTCATTTAAATGGTTTTTTCTACTGAATACAGGGTAATTCTGAAGATTGAAGCCTGTGTGTAAATGCTACCAAATGGCAAAAAGCAACAATAACGTTTGGTTTTTACTTTTCTTTCTAACATATCAATGCTTAGGAGAACTGTTCTGATTAGATTGTCAGTAGTAAATTAAAAGAAAAAAATGCCCCGTTTTCCTCGAGTCCATGAAACCATACCATACTTAATATACCTGCAGTTAAGTGATAAAAATTACGCTCTGTAACTCTATACTGGCTAGTGTTAAAAACTAAAGATCTTTCAATACAGCAAATGCTTAATGCTTATATAAATGTGACTTTGACAGCCTTTATGTAATCTGTATTATACATAGCAGGGAATAAGATGAGTTGCACAATGTATGCCTTAAAAAGGCTATTTCTTAAAGCTGTTAGAAGGGGATAATGGTATTTCAATTAGTAATCAGCAAGTGAAAATAATATTCCACCACAAATGTACTCTTGTTCTTCTAGCTTTTAAGACTATATGGAAAAACTGGGTGGTTCAGAGTTTTGAGAAAAAAGAAGGGAACACTACACCCTGTGTTGTGGATGATCTGAAGACTTTGCCTGTTCATTTTTTAAATACTAATTTCAGGTTCTTTGCTTACCCAAAGGAGGCCCAATTTCACTCAAAAGTTTTGAGAAACTGTGTTTAAATAAATGCAAAGAAAAGAGTAAAAAGGAAAGAAAAAAAAAAAGACCTTGTGAGGAGTTGGGGCAGGAACCTGAGGATTCCTCTACAGTGCTGACATGGATCTTTGGGTACTTCTGGAGCCCCCCCAAGGGAAGTCAGTCTTCGTCTCGAATGGGGGCATGCACGTGCGCTTTCCTCCCGAGCTGTAGCAGCAGTGTCACGCTTCCGGTCGCGTGGATCAAGTGATCTGTGGCTTTTCCTCCAGGCTTTACCACGAGGCTATCCCAGAGGGCTGTCCCACATGCCGCCGAGGTGTGAGTCGAACCTCGGCGTGAAAGTCGAGGCAGTGCAGGGAAAACAGGTTCCTCTGGAATGGACTGAGATATCTAGGGGACTCTTGGAATGGCTGGCACGACTCTGGAGTTCCTCTCGCATTTCCTGTGGAGAGCGCCTCCACTTGAGATGCGACGGGAACGCCGGGAATTCTTTCCCGACGAAGCAGGGAAAGGATCCCACATCTCGAGCTACGAGGCGGAAAGGGGCTCCTTTGGATG
>NW_017217818.1:0-12285 GCF_001704415.2 Capra hircus | reverse complement strand
AGAGACTAGTTCGAGAAGCTGGTCGAGAAACTGGCCTCGGCCCTGGCCTCCTCCTTTATTGTTCAGAAGGCCTTTTATACTTTTGATAAAACATGGAGATCAATGGATAACACAAAATTATGTTGCGTTCACAACCAGATTCTTTCTGTATATCATTTTGTATACAAAGGTCTCAGGTGATTTACATTATCTTCTGGCCAAGAGGCTTGTTAACACTTTTTGGCTCTCTCCCTTAATGAATGTTAATTTTGTTTCCCCTGAAGTGTTTTTCTTTAATCTGCATCTCCTTAAAGCATTAAAGTTACATCTCTATAGAACAAAGGTGCAGTGGGTTATAAACAAAGAGGTACTTAACTCAAAGATCTAATGTTGCTAATACCAGGTCTACTACTAGTTTTTCTATATACCAACTCTATCTAAAAATAAAGGATATGAAAATTTGGCAGCAAGCATTGACCCAAAAAATGAAACTTTTAATCAGTCCTATTCTAAAGATTTTGACTCCTCGGAAGCTCCTGCATTCCTAGGATGTTTTAAGCTTCCTGTGCCTCTGCAGTCAGGAGGCCTCAAACATCACAAGCGCAGCTGTACGAGTCCTGCAGGCAGGCTAGAAAGCATCAGAGGGTTTTTGGATTGAAACACTTTTTCAAATGCAGAAGACTAACGCCTGAATTGACTTTTTCCAGAAAAGGTCAGAAGAGTGAAAAAGCAGAGCACAAAAACCGGCAGATTTTTGTCGGGGTACATGCTTAAAAATTTCCAGAGGGGTCCCTGAAGTCTGAGCACGCCTTGCTTATGTCAGCTTCCTTCCTCATAACTTGTCACGGGCGGGCTTCCTCACACTGGCTCCGGCAGTCTTAGCCCGGCATCGACGGGAGAGGAATCCGAGAGGCCCCGAGCAACTCGCATGGGGACTGGCCTTTCTTGAGGCCACCAGAGCGGGTCCCTGAGGTCCCCGTCGTAAGTCGAGAGCACCTGCCGCAACTCGAGAAAATCCAGGAGGTGCTCCCCTCCAGGCGAGATGAGGCCCATTTCCGCTGAGGCGTTCTCGAGGCTAATCACACCTAACCTCCTGGAACTTCCAAAGGGTCCTTCACACCCTTGCTGCAACTCAAGAAGTTCCCCGACATACCCGTCGCCACTCGAGAGGAAGCACAAGAGTCCTGCCCTCATCCAGAGGAGCCCCGTTTCCGCCTCCTAGCTCGAGAGGAGGGATCCTTCCCCTGCGTGGTCGGGAAAGAATTTCCGGCGTTTCCGTCGCATCTCAAGAGGAGGCGCTCTCCACAGGAAAGGCGAGAGGAACTCCAGGGTCGTGCCACCATTCCCAGAGTCCCCAGATGTCTCAGTCCATTCCAGGGAAACCTGTGTTCCCTGCACTGCCTCGACTTTTCAAGCCGAGGTTCGACTCACACCACGGTGGCACGTGGGACAGCCCTGTGGGAAAGCCTCCTGGGCAAGCCTCGAGGGAAAGCCACAGATCCCTTGATCCACGCGAAGGGAAGTGTGACACTGCTGCTACAGCTCGAGAGGAAATCGCACGTGCATGTCCCAATTCGAGACGAGGACTGACTCCCCTGGGGAGACTCCAGAAGAACCCCAAATTCATGTCAGCACTGGACAGGAATCCTCAGGTTCCGGCAGCGACTCCACACAAGGTCTTAGGAACCAGCATCGACGGGAGAGGAATCCCGAGAGGCCCCCGAGCAACTCGCATGGGGACTGGCCTTTCCTGAGGCCACCAGAACGGGTCCCTGAGGTCCCCGTCGTAAGTCGAGAGCACCTGCCACAACTCGAGAAAATCCAGGAGGTTCTCCCCTCCAGGCGAGATGAGGCCCGTTTCCCCTGAGGCGTCTCGAGGCTAATCACACCTAACCTCTGGAACTTCCAAAGGGTCCTTCACACCCTTGCTGCAACTCAAGAAGTTCCCTGACATACCCGTCTCCACTCGAGAGGAAGCACGAGAGTCCCGCCCACATCCAGAGGAGCCCCGTTTCCGCCTCCTAGCTCGAGAGGAGGGATCCTTTCCCTGCGTGGTCAGTAAAGAATTCCCGGCATTCCCGTCGCATCTCAAGAGGAGGCGCTCTCCACAGGAAAAGCGAGAGGAACTCCTGGGTCGTGCCACCATTTCCAGAGTCCCCTGGATGTCTCAGTCCATTCCAGGGAAAACTGTTTACCCTGCACTGCCTCGACTTTCAAGCCGAGGATCGACTCACACAACGGTGGCACGTGGGACAGCCCTGTGGGAAAGCCTCGTGGGAAAGTCCCGTGGGAAAGCCTCGAGGGAAAGCCACAGATCCCTTGATCCACGCATAGGGAAGCGTGACACTGCTGCTACAGCTCGGGAGGAAAGGGCACGTGCATGCCCCCACTCGAGACGAGGACTGACTCCCCTGGGGAGACTCCAGAAGTACCCCAAGATCCATGTCAGCACTGGAGAGGAATCCTCAGGTTCCGGCACCGACTCCACACAAGGTCTTAGGCCCTGGCATCGACAGGAGAGGAATCCCGAGAGGCCCCCGAGCAACTCGCATGGGGACTGGCCTTTCCTGAGGCCACCAGAGCGGGTCCCTGTGGTCCCCGTCGTAAGTCGAGATCACCTGCCGCAACTCGAGAACATCCAGGAGGTTCTCCCCTCCAGGCGAGATGAGGCCCATTTCCACTGAGGCGTCTGGAGGCTAATCACATCTAACATCTGGAAATTCCAAAGGGTCCTTCACACCCTTGCTGCAACTCAAGACGTTCCCCGACTTACCCGTCTCCACTCGAGAGGAAGCACGAGAGTCCCGCCCACATCCAGAGGAGCCCCGTTTCCGCCTCATAGCTCGCGGGGAGGGATCCTTTCCCAGCGTGGTGGGGAAAGAATTCCCGGCGTTCCCGTTGCATCTCAAGAGGAAGCGCTCTCCACAGGAAAGGCGAGAGGAACTCCAGGGTCGTGCCACCGTTCCCGAGTCCCCTGGATATCTCAGTCCAATTCAGGGAAAACTGTTTTCCCTGCACTGCCTCGACTTTCAAGCCAAGGATCGACTCACACCACGGTGGCACGTGGGACAGCCCTGTGGGAAAGCCTCGTGGGAAAGCCTCGAGGGAAAGACACAGATCCCCTGATCCACTCGAAGGGAAGCGCGACACTGCTGCTACAGCTCGGGAGGAAAGCGCACGTGCATGCCCCCACTCGAGACGAGGACTGACTGCCCTGGGGAGAATCCAGAAGTACCCCAAGATCCATATCTGCACTGGAGAGGAATCGTCCAGTTCCGGCACTGAGTCCACACAAGGTCTTAGGCCCCAGCATCGACGGGAGAGGAATCCCGAGAGGACCCGAGCAACTCCCATGGGGACTGGCCTTTCCTGAGGCCACCAGAACGGATCCCTGATTCCCCTTCGTAAGTCGAGAGCACCTGCCGCAACTCGAGAAAATCCAGGAAGTTCTCCCCTCTAGGTTAGATGAGGGTCATTTCCGCTGAGGCAACTAGGCGGTAATCACACTTAAACTCTGGAACTTCCAAAGGGTTCTTCACACCCTGTCTGCAACTCAAGAAGTTCCCCGACATCCTGTCTCCACTCGAGAGGAAGCACGAGAGTCCCACCCACATCCAGAGGAGCCCCGTTTCCGCCTGCTAGCTCGAGAGGAGGGATCCTTTCCGTTCGTGATCGGGAAAGAATTCCCAGCGTTCCCGACCCATCTCAAGAGGAGGCACTCTGTACAAGAAAGGCGAGAGGAACTCCAGGGTCGTGCCACCATTCCCAGAGTCCCCCAGATGTCTCAGTCCATTCCAGGAACACCTGTTTTCCCTGCACTGCCTCGACTTTCAAGCCGAGGATCGACTCACAGCATGGTGACACGTGGGACAGCCCTGTGGAAAAGCCTCGTGGGAAAGCCTCGTGGGAAAGCCTCGAGGGAAAGCCACAGATCCCTTAATCCACGCGAAGGGAAGCGTGACACTGCTGCTACAGCTCGGGAGGAAAGCGCACGTGCATGCCCCAACTCGAGACGAGGACTGACTCCCCTGGGGAGACTCCACAAGTACCCCAAGATCCATTTCGGCACTGGAGAGGAATCCTCAGGTTCTGGCACTGAGTCCACACAAGGTCGTAGGCCCCAGCATCGACGAGAGAGGAATCCCGAGAGGCCCCCGAGCAACTCCCATGGGGACTGGCCTTTCCTGAGGCCACCAGAGCGGGTCCCTGAGGCCCTCGTCGTAAGTCGAGAGCACTGCCGCAACTCGGGAAAATCCAGGAGGTTCTCCCCTCCAGGCGAGATGAGTCCCATTACCGCTGGGGTATCTCGAGGCTAATCACACCTTACCTCTGGAACTTCCAAAGGGTCCTTCACACCCTTACTCCAACTCAAGAAGTTCCCCGACATACCCGAGTCCACTCGAGAGGAAGCACGAGAGTCCCGCCCACATCCAGAGGAGCCCCGTTTGCGCCTCCTAGCTCGAGAGGAGGGATCCTTTCCCTGCGAGGTCGGGAAAGAATTCCCGGTGTTCCCGTCACATCTCAAGAGGAGGCGCGCTCCACAGGAAAGGAGAGAGGAATTCCAGGGTCGTGCCACCATTCCCAGAGTCCCCCAGATGTCTCAGTCCATTCCAGGAACACCTGTTTTCCCTGCACTGCCTCGACTTTCAAGCCGAGGATCGACTCACAGCATGGTGACACGTGGGACAGCCCTGTGGAAAAGCCTCGTGGGAAAGCCTCGTGGGAAAGCCTCGAGGGAAAGCCACAGATCCCTTAATCCACGCGAAGGGAAGCGTGACACTGCTGCTACAGCTCGGGAGGAAAGCGCACGTGCATGCCCCCACTCGAGACGAGGACTGACTGCCCTGGGGAGTCTCCAGAAGTACCCTAAGATCCATGTCTGCACTGGAGAGTAATCCTCAGCTTCCGGCACTGAGTCCACAGAAGGTCTTAGGCCCCAGCATCGACGAGAGAGGAATCCCTAGAGGCCCTCGAGCAACTCGCATGGGTACTGGCCTTTCCTGAGGCCACGAGAGCGGGTCCCTGAGGTCCCCATCGTAAGTCGAGAGCACCTGCCGCTACTCGAGAAAATCCAGGAGGTTATCCCCACAGGCGCGATGAGGCCTATTTCCGCATAGGCAACTGGAGGCTAATCACACCTAAACTCTGGAACTTCCAAAGGGTCCTTCACACCCTTGCTGCAACTCAAGAAGTTTCCCGACATACCCATCTCCTCTCGAGAGGAAGCACGAGAGTCCCGCCCACATCCAGAGGAGGCCCGTTTCTGCCTCCTAGGTCGACAGGAGGGATCCTTTCCCTGCGTGGTCGGGAATGATTTCCCAGTGTTCCCGTCGCATCTCAAGAGGAGGCGCTCTCAACAGGAAAGGCGAGAGGAACTCCAGGGTCGTGCCACCATTCCCAGAGTCCCCTAGATATCTCAGTCCATTCCAGGGAAACCTGTTTTCCCTGCACTGCCTCGACTTTCAAGCCGAGGATCGACTCACACCACGGTGGCACGTGGGACAGCCCTGTGGTAAAGCCTCGTGGCAAAGCCTCGTGGAAAAGCCTCGAGGGAATGCCACAGATCCCTTTTTCCTCACGAAGGGAAGCGTTACAATGCTGCTACAGCTCGGGAGGAAAGTGCACTTGCATGCCCCACTCGAGACGAGGACTGACTCCCCTGGGGATACTCCAGAATAACCCAAGATTTATGTCAGCACTGCAGAGGATTCCTCAGGTTCTGGCACCGACTCCACACAAGGTCTTAGGCCCTGGCATCGACGGGAGAGGAATCCCGAGAGGCCCCGAGTAACTCGCAAGGAAATGGCCTTTCCCGAGGCCACCAGAGCGCGTCCCTGAGGTCCCCGTCGTAAGTCTAGGGCACCTGCCACAACTCGAGAAAATCCAGGAGGTTCTACCTTCCAGGCGAGATAAGGCCCATTTCCGCTGTGGCGTCCTGAGGCTAATCACACCAGACCTCTGGAAATTCCAAAGGGTCCTTCACACCCTTGCTGCAACTCAAGAAGTTCCCTGATATACCCGTCTCCACACGAGAGGAAGCACGAGAGTCCCGACCACATCCAGAGGAGCCCCGTTTCCACCTCCTAGCTCGAGAGGAGTGATCCTTTCCCTGCGTGGTCGGAAAGAATTCCCGGCGTTCCCGTCGCATCTCATGAGGAGGCGCTCTCCACAGGAAAGGCGAGAGGAACTCCAGGGTCATGCCACTATTCCCAGAGTCCCCCAGATGTCTCAGTCCATTCCAGGGAAACCTGTTTTCCCTGCACTGCCTCGACTTTCAAGCCGAGGATCGACTCAAAAATGGTGGCACTTGGGACAGCCCTGTGGGAAAGCCTCGTGGGAAACATCGTGGGAAAGCCTCGAGGGTATGCCACAGATCCCTTGATTCACGCGAAGGGAAGCGTGACACTGCTGCTTCAGCTCGGGAGGAAAGCGCACGTGCATGCCCCCACCCGAGACGAGGACTGACTCCCCTGGGGAGACACCAGAAGTATCCCAAGATCCATGTCAGCACTGGAGAGGAATCCTCAGGTTCCAGCACTGACTCCACACAAGGTCTTAGGCCCCGGCATCGACGGGAGAGGAATCCCGAGAGGCCCCGAGCAACTCGCATGGGGACTGGCCTTTCCTGAGGCCACCAGAGCGGGTCCCTGAGGTCCCCGTCGTAAGTCGAGAGCACCTGCCGCAACTCGAGAAAATCCAGGAGGTTCTCCCTTCCAGGCGAGATTAGGCCCATTTCCGCTGAGGCATCTCGAGGCTAATCACACCTAACCTTTTCACTTTCCAAAGGGTCCTTCACACCCTTGCTGCAACTCAAGAAGTTCCCCAACATACCCGTCTCCACTCGAGAGGAAGCACGAAAGTCCCGCCCTCATCCAGAGGAGCCCCGTTTCCGCCTCATAGCTCGAGAGCAGGGATATTTCCCTGCGTGGTCGGGAAAGAATTCCCGGCGTTCCCGTCGCATCTCAAGAGGAGTAACTCTGCACAGTAAAGGCAAGAGGAACGCCAGGGTCGTGCCACCATTCCCAGAGTCCACCAGATGTCTCAGTCCATTCCAGGGAAAACTGTTTTCCCTGCACTGCCTCGACTTTCAAGCCGAGGATCGACTCTCACCACTGTGGCACGTGGGACAGCCCTGTGGGAAATCCTCGTGGGAAAGCCTCGAGGGAAAGCCACAGATCCCTTGATCCACGCGAAGTGAAGCGCGACACTGCTGCTACAGCTCGGGAGGAAAGCGCACGTGCATGCCTCCCCTCGAGACGAGGACTGACTCCCCTGGGGAGACTCCAGAAATACCCCAAGTTCCATGTCAGCACTGGAGAGAAATCCTCAGTTTCCGGAACCGACTCCACACAAGGCCTTGGCCACGGCATCGACGGGAGAGGAATCCCGAAAGGCCACCGAGCAACTCGCATGGGTCTGCCTTTCCTGAGGCCACCAGAGAGGGTCCCTGAGTTCCCCGTCCTAAGTCGAGAGCACCTGCTTCAACTCGAGATAATACAGGAGGTTCTCCCCTGCAGGCTAGATGAGGCCCATTTCCGCTGAGGCGTCTCGAGTCTAAACACACCTAACTTCTGGAACTTCCAAAGGGTCCTTCACACCCTTGCTCCAACTCAAGAAGTTCCCCGACATACCCGTCTCCACTCGAGAGGAAGCACGAGAGTCCTGCCCACATCCAGAGGAGCCCCGTTTCCGCCTCCTAGCTCAAGAGGAGGGATCCTTTCCCTACGTGGTCGGGAAAGAATTCCCGGCATTCCCGTCACATCTCAAGAGGAGTCGCTCTCCACCGTAGAGGGGAGAGGAACTCCAGGGTCGTGCCACCATTCCCAGAGTCCCCCAGATGTCTCAGTCCATTCCAGGGAAACCTGTTTTCCCTGCACTGCCTCGACCTTCAAGCAGAGGATCGACTCACACCACGGTGTCACGTGGGACAGCCCTGTGGGAAAGCCTCTTGGGAAAGCCTCGAGGGAAAGCCACAGATCCCTTGATCCACGCGAAGGGAAGGCTGACTCTGCTGCTACAGCTCGAGAGGAAACCGCACGTTCATGCCCCCACTCGAGACGAGGACTGACTCCCCTGGGGAGATTCCAGAAGTCCCCCAAGATCCATGTCAGCACTGGAGAGGAATCCTCAGGTTCCGGCACCTGCTGGGAGCCAGTGTGAGGAATCCCGCCCGTGACAAGGTCATGAGGAAGGAAGCTGACATACGCAAGGCGTGCTCAGACTTCAGGGACCCCTCTGCAAATTCCTAAGCACGTACCTCAACAAAAATCTGCCGGCTTTTGTGCTCTGCTTTTCCACTCTTCTGACATTTTCTGGAAAAATCAATTCAGGGCTTTAGTCTTCTGCATTTGAAAGAGTGTTTCAATCCAAAAACCCCTCCGATGGCTTTCTAGCCTGCCTGCAGGACTCGTACAGCTGCGCATGTGATTGTTTGAGGCCTCCTGACCGCAGGAGGCACAGGAAGCTTAAAACATCCTAGGAATGTAGGAGCTTCCGAGGAGTCAAAATCTTTAGAATAGGACTGATTAATGCTTTCATTTTTTGGGTCAATGCTTGCTGCCAAATTTTCATATCCTTTATTTTTAGATATAGTTGGTATATAGAAAAACAAGTAGTAGACCTGGTATTAGCAACATTAGATCTTTGAGTTAAGTACCTTCTTTGTTATATCCCACTGCCCCTTTGTTCTATAGAGATGTAACTTTAATGCTTTAAGGAGATGCAGATTAAAAAAAAAAAAACACTTCAGGGGAAACAAAATTAACATTCATTAAGGAAGAGAGCCAAAAAGTGTTAACAAGCCTCTTGGCCAAAAGATAATGTAAATCACCTGAGACCTTTTGTATACAAAATGATATACGGAAAGAATCTGGGTTGCGAACGCTACATAATTTTGTGTTACCCATTGATCTCCGTGTTTTATCAAAAGTATAAAAGGCCTTCTGAACAATAAAGGATGGGGGCCAGTTTCTCGGACCAGTTTCTCAAACTAGTCTCTCAGCCTGGTTTCTTGGGACTCTGGCTCCCCCCATGTCTCTCTCTCTCTCTTCTTCTCTCCCCTTCCCTCTCTCTGCTCTTTACTTTAACTTCAGGCTGAATCTCCATCTGGGGCGCGGAGGCTCGCCAGGTCTACTTACTTGCCCCGGCTGTTAAGACCCGCACGAAAGGGAGCTTAGGTCGTGGCACCCTTAGATATTCAAGCGGGCGCCGGTGGCCCAACGTAGATGGTGCAAATTCCTTGTCTGGAATTTTATTGGCCTTCCGCGTAAACGAAGCTATTCAGCCCTCTTCCTCCACTTAATCTTCTTACTACACTATAGTTTCTTAATCTAATCTTACATTAATAAACAAACAAGTCTTTCCACGCCAATGCCGTCCACCCTTCGAATTCCCTGGATCCACCGGGTCTGGACCCCGGCAAGTGGTGCCCGGAACAGGCTATTCGAAGGTAGGTTCCTCGGAGCAAAAGCTGCCCCCGGAGCACTCTCTGTTGCTCCCCCCGGAGCACTCTCTGTTGCTCCCCCCGGAGTGACTTAATCACTCCCCCCGGAGTACTTTCGGGTACTCCCCCAGTGTTGAGTGTTCCGGACGCCTAGGACCCCACTCAGGGTGCCGCGGACCCCCCTGTAGGATAGACAGGGTGAGGACGAGTGGGAAGTGTTCAAGGGTTTAAGAGAAACCTGGTGCTCTAGAGGTTGAAAAGAAACCTGCTATCTTAGGGTTTAAAACAAAACCCCCCTTGGCTAAGGTAAAACCTTTTTGTCAAGGCAGACTTTTCTATAACTCTTAATTTTCTGACACGGGTAACAATGACTCAAAACAATGACACCTCTTTATACAAGTAATTTTGTAACTGTTAAACAAAAAAGACAAATTAAAGATTAAAAGGCTAGTGTTACGAGACCAATGTCCTTGGTTTCCAGAAAAGAAATTTAGATACTTGGATAAAGGTAATAAAACAGCTAAAAACTAATTATACTTTGCATGGGCCTGTAAATGCTTTTGCTCTGTAAAATATTATTACAAATGTTCTGGACCCCCGTCATGAGGCTGTTAGTTAGATAGCCTATGGGAGAGACTATAGCAGTGGATCGTAGTGGGTCTCCACCTATTACGCAGATCATATTTTCTACCATTGGCAAACAAAAGGAGAGAGACTGTACTCTTCCTCCCGAGGAAGGAGGGTGCTTATAGGACGCAGCGGCCGAGCGCCTTGTAGAGCCCCCTCCCCCTCTACACAAACAAACCTTTAAAAGAGTTGTCTTATTTAAGGCGACCACTGCAACCTCTGCTTGCGCCTCCCCAGGGCTTAAGAACTCCCCACTTTATATCCAAAGCCTCCCAGAACATTGCTTAAGTTTGAAAACGATAGTGACAATATTTTTGAGCAAAAGAGCTTTTAAAACAGAGCTTGCTCCTTGCATAAAATCCCCTCAGGAGGGGCCTCACCCAACAAAAAAAAAAAGAAAAAGGAAGAAAAACAGAAAAAAAAAAGAAAAATATTCGTAATAAAAAGGACTTTACAAATGCAAAATGTTTCTCTTGAGGCCAAATAGAACATTTTTTGCCAAAATGTCTTGCTAAACAGAGATAACAAGCCGTACCAAACAACCCCAGGTAGCTCAGGCCTGGACCTCAGTTCCACCACCTTAATAATAATAGCTCCTGACTCAGATTCCAGTGGCTAGTCCCCTGCCTGAGGACATTGTAAGACTTGTGCTGGGGCATAGCTTGCTTTCTTTTCAAAAAATTTCGGTAGTGTCTTGTGTAGTAAATTCTGATTATACTAAAAAAATTGAAGTTTTGATATCGCCACCTGCTAAAACTGTGCAATTAAAATTAAAAAATAGCACAGCTTTTGCTTTTACCTTATTACCAGACAGAAAAACCAGACAAAAAAAGCCCCAGAGGATCTAGATCTAGCTTTTTGGGTGCAAAAAATTGCAGCTTCTAGGCCTTTAAAAGATTTTTTAAAGATATAAAATGTCATGGCTGTTAGACAATAGACAAGACGTTTCTTACATTGCTGAGAGACTAGCGCAGCTCCTGGCCAACATATACTACTGAAAAGGAGTTGGTGGGATTAGAAAAGGTGGTATGCAGGATAAAAATGCTATAGAGTAAGAGGTGAGAGAGAGTTTAAAACCTTGGTGAATAGTGAGCTCCCCGTTGCTGGAAGTATTCAAGCAAAGATTAAATGGTTACTTGTCATCTAAAAGGCTATAGACCAGATTTGGGTTATAAAAAGATCATTAAAAAAGCTTTTCTTGCTTCTTATATTTGGGTCTGCCAAAAGTTTTAAAACTGATAATGTCCTTTTAAAGCTGCTGAGAGATTGTTTACTAACTTTAAATGATTTCCAAAAATTATTAGTTGATATTAATTGGATATGCCCACATTTAAAACTGACTTTTGTAGATTTAAAGCCTTTTGTTTGATTGCTGAAAAAAAACAATCCTAATCCCAGTTCTAAGAAAAAGTTGACTAGTGTGACACAGTTGGCTTTCGTTAAAAGTGAATGAGGCTTTAAATGATCAGTTAATTAAGATTAATATTGCCAAAAAAGGAGATTAAATTATTCTTGCCACAAAATGTATACCTACAGGATGCTTGTGACAAGAAGGCCATTGGTTCCATCTAATGACCCCCAAAAATAGTTTATCTTATCCCAACTTGGTGAACAATGGCCTCTGCCTAAGAAAAATTACTGCCATATTAATTTAAAAGATTAATTCAAGCATACTGATTTATTAAATTGTTTAGTAAAGAGCCATCAAAATTGTAATTCCATATAACAAAAAAACAACTTGATGCTTTTCAAATGTTTGATGATTGGCAGATTGCTATAGGAAATTCTTGTGATCAGATCTTGCATCATTTACCCTCACGTGCTTTGTTAATTCAAAAATTAAAAAAGGAGAAATTAAGTATAGTTTTCTCCATCAGATTTTACAACATGTTCTCTTTGTAATAAGTTAAATGCTGATTCGTTTGGAACAGTAAAATAAAAAGCCATTGGTAAAGCAAAAAGATCTCCAGATAACAAAAAGATCCCGACCCAGAATTTGCTGCGCGGGTCGAGGAAGTGTTTATATTTTTTCCACAGGGGGCAGATTCGTCAATTTGGATCCCGGACAGACTGATTCGCCACAAAAGAAAAAGGGAACTTCTCTGCGCCACCGCGCGGGAAACAGCCGCCAGAAAACCCAAAAGCTGCGGGCGGGGGCCAGCCTGACTGACGGAACCCAGTGCACCACACTCGCAGCCCCGTAACAGCGCGAGTGTCAGAGGGCGGGGGTGAAGGCC
>NW_017217817.1:0-22720 GCF_001704415.2 Capra hircus | reverse complement strand
CTTGAGATGCGACAGGAACGCCGGGAATTCTTTCCCGACCACGCACGAAAGAAACGCTGTCTCTCGAGCAAGGAGGCGGAAACGGGGCCTCCTCTGGATGTGGGCCGGGACTCTCGTGCTTCCTCTCGAGTGGAGACGGGTATGTCGGGGAACTTCTTGAGTTGCAGCAAGGGTGTGAAGGACCCTTTGGAAGTTCCAGAGTTTAGGTGTGATTAGCCTCGAGACGCCTCAGTCGGAAAATGGGCCTCATCTCGCCTGGAGGGGAGAACACTCCTGGATTTTCTCGAGTTGTGGCAGGTGCTCTCGACTTACTGACGGGGACCTCAGGGACCCTGCTCTGGTGGCCTCAGGAAAGGCCAGATCCCCATGCGAGTTGCTCAGGGGGCCTCTCGGGATTCCTCTCCCGTCGATGCCAGGGCCTAAGACTTGTGTGGAGTCGGTGCCAGAACCTGAGGATTCCTCTCCAGTGCTGACATGGATCTTGAGGTACTTTCTGGAGTCTCCCCAGGGGAGTCAGTCCTCGTCTCGAGTGGGGGCATGCACGTGCGCTTTCCTCCCGAGCTGTAGCCAGCAGTGTCAAGCCTTCCCTTCCGTGGATCAAGGGATCTTGTGGCTTTCCCTCGAGGCTTTCCCCACGAGGCTTTCCCACAGGGCTGTTCCCACAGTGCCACCGTGTGTGAGTCGATCCTCGGCTTGAAAGTCGAGGCAGTGCAGGGAAAACAGGTTTCCCTGGAATGGACTGAGACATCTGGGGGACTCTGGGAATGGTGCATCGACCCTGGAGTTACCTCTCGCCTTTCCTGTGGAGAGCGCCTCCTCTTGAGATGCGACGGGAACGCGGGAATTCTTTCCCGACCACGCAGGGAAAGGATCCTACCTCTCGGAGCTAGGAGGCGGAAACGGGGCTCCTCTGGATGTGGGCGGGACTCTCGTGCTTCCTCTCGAGTGGAGACGGGTATGTTCGGGGAACTTCTTGAGTTGCAGCAAGGGTGTGAAGGACCCTTTGGAAGTTCCAGAGCTTAGGTGTGATTAGCCTCGAGACGCCTCAGCAGAAATGGGCCTCATCTCGCCTGGAGGGGAGAACCTCCTGGATTTTCTCGAGTTGCTGGCAGGATGCTCTCGACTTACGACGGGGACCTCGATGGACCCGCTCTGGTGGCCTCAGGAAAGGCCAGTCCCCATGCGAGTTGCTCGGGGGCCTCTCGGGATTCCTCTCCCGTCGATGCCGGGGCTAAGACCTTGTGTGGAGTCGGTGCTCGGAACCTGAGGATTCCTCTCCAGTGCTGACATGGATCTTGGGGTACTTCTGGAGTCTCCCCAAGGGAGTCAGTCCTCGTCTCGATGTGGGGGCATGCACGTGCGCTTTCCTCCGAGCTGTAGCAGCAGTGTCACGCTTCCCTTCTTGCGTGGATCAAGGGATCTAGTGGCTTTCCTCGAGGCTTTCCCATGAGGCTTTCCCACGAGGCTTTCCCACAGGGCTGTCCCACGTGCCACCGTTGTGTGAGTCGATCCTCGGCTTGAAAGTCGAGGCAGTGCAGGGAAAACAGGTTTCCCTGTAATGGACTGAGACATCTGGGGGACTCTGGGAATGGTGGCACGACCCTGGAGTTCCTCTCGGCCTTTCCTGTGGAGAGTGCCTCCTCTTGAGATGCGACGGGAACGCCAGGGAATATCTTTCCCGACCACGCAGGGAAAGGATCCCTCCTCTGAGACTAGGAGGCGGAAACGGGGCTCCTCTGGATGTGGGCGGGACTCTCGTGCTTCCTCTCGAGTGGAGACGGGTATGTCGAGGGAACTTCTTGAGTTGCAGCAAGGGTGTGAAAGACCGCTTTGGAAGTTCCAGAGGTTAGGTGTGATTAGTCCTCAAGACGCCTCAGCAGCAAATGGGCCTCATGTCGCCTGAAGGGGAGAACCTCCTGAATTTTCTCGAGTTGCGGCAGGTGCTCGTCGGACTTAACGACGGGGTCCTCAGGGACCCGCTCTGGTGGCCTCAGGAAAGGCCAGTCCCCATGCGAGTTGCTCGGGGGCCTCTCGGGATTCCCTCTCCCGTAGATGCAGGCGGCCTAAGATCTTGTGTGGAGTCGGTGCCGGAACCTGAGGATTCCTCTCCAGTGCTGACATGGATCTTGGGGTACTTCTGGAGTCTCCCCAGGGGAGTCAGTCCTCGTCTCGAGTGAGGGCATGCACGTGCGCTTTCCTCCCGAGCTGTAGCAGAAGTGTCACTGCTTCCTTTCGCTTGGATCAAGGGATCTGTGGCTTTCCCTCCAGAGGCTTTCCCACGAGGCTTTCCCACAGGGCTGTCCCACGTGCCACCGTGGTGTGAGTCGATCCTCGGCTTGAAAGTCGAGGCAGTGCAGGGAAAACTGGTTTCCCTGGAATGGACTGAGACATCTGGGGGACTCTGGGAATGGTGGCACGACCCTGGAGTTCCTCTCGCCTTTCCTGTGGAGAGCGCCTCCTCTTGAGATGCGATGGAAACGCCGGGAATTCTTTCCCGAACACGCAGGGAAAGGATCCCTCTCTCTGGAGCTAGGAGGCGGAAACGGGGCTCCTCTGGATGTGGGCAGGAACTCTCGTGCTTCCTTCCGAGTGGAGACGGGTATGTCGGGGAACTTCTTGAGTTGCAGCAAGGGTGTGAAGGACCCCTTTGGAAGTTCCAGAGGTTAGGTGTGATTAGCCTCGAGACGCCTCAGCGGAAATGGGCCTCATCTCGCCTGGAAGGGGAGAACCTCCTGGATTTTCTCGAGTTGCAGGCAGGTGCTCTCGACTTACGACGGGGACCTCAGGGACCCGCTCTGGTGGCCTCAGGAAAGGCCAGTCCCCATGCGAGTTGCTCGGGGGCCTCTCGGGATTCCTCTCCCGTCGATGCCGGGCCTAAGATCTTGTGTGGAGTCGGTGCCGGAACCTGAGGATTCCTCTCCAGTGCTGACATGGATCTTGGGGTACTTCTGGAGTCTCCCCAGGGGAGTCAGTCCTCGTCTCGAGTCGGGGCATGCACGTGCGCTTTCCTCCCGAGCTGTAGCAGCAGTGTCATGCTTCCCTTCGCGTGGATCAAGGGATCTGTGGCTTTACCCTCGAGGCTTTCCCACGACGGCTTTCCCACAGGGCTGTCCCACGTGCCACCGTGGTGTGAGTCGATCCTCGGCTTGAAAGTCGAGGCAGTGCAGGGAAAACAGGTTTCCCTGGAATGGACTGAGACATCTGGGGACTCTGGGAATGGTGGCACGACCCTGGAGTTCCTCTCGCTTTTCCTGTCGGAGAGGCGCTCCTCTTGAGATGCGACGGGAACGCGGGAATTCTTTCCCCACCACGCAGGGAAAAGGATCCCTACTCTCGAGCTATGGAGACGGAAACGGGGCTCCTCTGGATGTGGGCGGGACTCTCGTGCTTCCTCTCGAGTGGAGACGGGTATGTCGGGGAACTTCTTGAGTTGCAGCAAGGGTGTGAAGGACCCTTTGGAAGTTCCAGATGTTAGATGTGACTTAGCCTCGAGACGTCCTCAGCGGAAATGGGCCTCATCTCGCCTGGAGGGGAGAACCTCCTGGATTTTCTCGAGTTGCGGCAGGTGCTTCTCGACTTACGACGGGGACCTCAGGGACCCGCTCTGGTGGCCTCAGGAAAGGCCAGTCCCCATGCGAGTTGCTCGGGGGCCTCTCGGGATTCCTCTCCCGTCGATGCCGGGGCATAAGACCTTGTGTGGAGTCGGTGCCGGAACCTGAGGATTCCTCTCCAGTGCTGACATGGATCTTGGGGTACTTCTGGAGTCTCCCCAGGGAGTCAGTCCTCGTCTCGAGTGGGGGCATGCACGTGCGCTTTCCTCCCGAGCTGTAGCAGCAGTGTCACGCTTCCCTTTCGCGTGGATCAAGGGATCTGTGGCTTTCCCTCGAGGCTTTCCCAGGAGGCTTTCCCACGAGGCTTTCCCACAGGGCTGTCCCACGTGCCACCGTGGTGTGAGTCGATCCTCGGCTTGAAAGTCGAGGCAGTGCAGGGAAAACAGGTTTCCCTGGAATGGACTGAGACATCTGGGGACTCTGGGAATGGTGGCACGACCCTGGAGTTCCTCTCAGCCTTTCCTGTGGAGAGTGCCTCCTCTTGAGATGCGACGGGAACGCCGGGAATTCTTTCCCGACCACGCAGGGAAAGGATCCCTCGTCTTCGAGCTAGGAGGCGGAAACGGGGCTCCTCTGGATGTGGGCGGACTCTCGTGCTTCCTCTTCGAGTGGAGACGGGTATGTCAGGGAACTTCTTGAGTTGCAGCAAGGGTGTGAAGGACCCTTTGGAAGTTCCAGATGATTAGATGTGATTAGCCTCGAGACGCCTCAGCGGAAATGGGCCTCATCTCGCCTGGAGGGGAGAACCTCCTGGATTTTCTCGAGTTGCGGCAGGTGCTCTCGACTTACGACGGGGACCTCAGGGACCCGCTCTGGTGGCCTCAGGAAAGGCCAGTCCCCATGCGAGTTGCTCGGGGGCCTCTCGGGATTCCTCTCCCGTCGATGCCGGGGCCTAAGATCCTTGTGTGGAGTCGGTGCCGGAACCTGAGGATTCCTCTCCAGTGCTGACATGGATCTTGGGGTACTTCTGGAGTCTCCCCAGAGGAGTCAGTCCTCGTCTCGAGTGGGGACATGCACGTGCGCTTTCCTCCCGAGCTGTAGCAGCAGTGTCACGCTTCCCTTTGCTTGGATCAAGGGATCTGTGGCTTTCCCTCGAGGCTTTCCCACGAGGCTTTCCCACGAGGCTTTCCCACAGGGCTGTCCCAACGTGCCACCGTGGTGTGAGTCGATCCTCGGCTTGAAAGTCAAGGCAGTGCAGGGAAAACAGGTTTCCCTGGAATGGACTGAGACATCTGGGGGACTCTGGGAATGGTGGCACGACCCTGGTGTTCCTCTCGCCTTTTCTGTGGAGAGCGCCTCCTCTTGAGATGCGACGGAAACGCCGGGAATTCCTTTCCCGACCACGCAGGGAAAGGATCCCTCCTCTCGAGCTAGGAGGCGGAAACGGCGCTCCTCTGGATGTGGGCGGAACTCTCGTGCTTGCTCTCGAGGGAGACGGGTATGTCGGGTAACTTCTTGAGTTGCATCAAGGGTGTGAAGGACCCTTTGGAAGTTCCAGAGGTTAGGTGTGATTAGCCTCGAGAAGCCTCAGCGCAAATGGGCCTCATCTCGCCTGGAGGGGAGAACCTCCTGGATTTTCACGAGTTTGGCAGGTGCTCTCGACTTAAGACTGGGGACCTCAGGGACCCGCTCTGGTGGCCTCAGGAAAGGCCAGTCCCCATGCGAGTTGCTTGAGGGCCTCTCGGGAATCCTCTCCCTTCGATGCCCGGGCCTAAGACCTTGTGTGGAGTCGGTGCCGGAACCTGAGGATTCCTCTCCAGTGCTGACATGGATCTTGGGGTACTTCCGGAGTCTCCCCAGGGAAGTCAGTCCTCGTCTCGCGTGGGGGCATGCACGTGCGCTTTCCTCCCGAGCTGTAGCAGCAGTGTCACTCTTCCCTTCGCGTGGATCAAGGGATCTGTGGCTTTCCCCGGCGGGGCTTTCCCACAGGGATGTCCCACGTGCCACAGTCGTGTGAGTCGATCCTCGGCTTGAAAGTAGAGGCAGTGCAGGGAAAACAGGTTTCCCTGGAATGCACTGAGACATCTGCGGGACTCTGGGAATGGTGGCACGACCCTGGAGTTCCTCTCGCATTTTCCTGTGGAGAGCGCCTCCTCTTGAAATGCGACGGGAACGCCGGGAATTCTTTCCCAGACCACGCAGGGAAAGGATCCCTCCTCTCGAGCAAGGAGGCGGACACGGGGCTCCTCTGGATGTGGGCGGGACTCTCGTGCTTCCTCTCGAGTGGAGACGGGTATGTCGGGGAACTTCTTGAGTTGCAGCAAGGGTGTGAAGGACCCTTTGGAAGTTCCAGAGGTTAGATGTGATTAGCCTCCAGACGTCTCAGCAGAAATGGGCCTCATCTCGCCTGGAGGGGCGAACCTCCTGGATTTTCTCGAGTTGCGGCAGGTGCTCTCGTCTTACGACAGGGACGTCAGAGACCCGCTCTGGTGGCCTCAGGAAAGGCCAGTCCCCATGCGAGTTGCTCGGGGGCCTCTCGGGATTCCTCTCCGTAGATGCTGGGGCCTAAGACCTTGTGTGGAGACGGTGCCGGAACCTGAGTATTCCTCTCCAGTGCTGGCATGGATCTTGGGGTACTTCTGGAGTCTCCCCAGGGGAGTCAGTCCTCGTCTCGTGTGGGGGCATGCACGTACGCTTTCCTCCCGAGCTGTAGCAGCAGTGTCTCGCTTCCCTTCACGTGGATCAAGGGATCAGTGGCTTTCCCTCGAGCCTTTCCCAGGAGGCTTTCCCACGAGGCTTTCCCATAGGGCTGTCCCACGTGCCACCGTGGTGTGAGTCGATCCTCGGCTTGAAAGTCGAAACAGTGCAGGGAAAACAGGTTTCCCTGGAATGGACTGAGATATCTGGAGGACTCTGGGAATGGTGGCACAACCCTGGAGTTCCTCTCGCCTTTCCTGTGGAGAGTGCCTCCTCTTGAGATGCGACAGGAACGCCGGGAATTCTTTCCCGACCACGCAGGGAAAGGAACCCGTCTCTCGAGCAAGGAGGCGGAAACGGGTCTCCTCTGGATGTGGGCGGGACTCTCGTGCTTCATCTTGAGTGGAGTCGGGTATGCGGGGAACTTCTTGAGTTGTCAGCAAGGGTGAGAAGGACCCTTTGGAAGTTCCAGAAGTTAGGTGTGATTAGCCTCTAGAAGCCTCATGCGGAAATGGGCCTCATCTCCCCTGGAGGGGAGAACCTCCTGGATTTTCTCGAGTTGCGGCAGGTGCTCTCGACTTACGACGGGGACCTCAGGGACATGCTCTGGTGGCCTCAGGAAAGGCCAAACCCCATGTGAGTTGCTCAGGGGCCTCTCGGGATTCCTCTCCCGTCGATGCCGGTGCTTAAGACCATGTGTGGAATTGGTTTCGGAACCTGAGGATTACTCTCCAGTGCTGACATGGATCTTGGGGAACTTCTGGAGCCTACCCAGGGGACTCAGTCCTTGTCTCGAGTTGCGGCATGCCACGTGAGATTTGCTCCCGAGCTGAAGCAGCAGTGTCACGCTTCCCTTAGCGTGGATCAAGGGATCTGTGGCTTTCCCTCGAGGCTTTCCCACGAGGCTTTCCCACAGGGCTGTCCCACGTGCCACCGTGGTGTGAGTCGATCCTCGGCTTGAAAGTCGAGGCAGTGCAGGGAAAACAGGTTTCCCTGGAATGGACTGAGACATCAGGGCGACTCTGGGAATGGTGGCATGACCCTGGAGTTCCTCTCGCCTTTCCTGTGGAGAGCGCCTCCTCTTGAGATGCGACGGGAACGCTGGGAATTCTTTCCCCACCTCGCAGGGAAAGGATCCCTCCTCTTGAGCTAGGAGGCGGAAACGGGGCTCCTCTGGATGTGGCCGGGATTCTCGTGCTTTTTCTCGAGAGGAGACGGGTATGTCGGGGAACTTCTTGAGTTGCAGCAAGGGTGTGAAGGACGCTTTGGAAGTTCCAGACGTTAGATGTGATTAGCCTTGAGACGCCTCAGCGGAAATGGGCCTCATCTCGCCTGGAGGGGAGAACCTCCTCGGACTTTTCTCTAGTTGCGGCAGGTGCTTTCGACTTACGATGGGGACCTCAGAGACCCGCTCTGGTTGCCTCAGGAGAGGCCAGTCCCCATGCGAGTTGCTCGGGGGCCTCTCGGGATTCCTCTCCCCTCGATGCCGGGGCCTAAGACCTTGAGTGGAGTCGGTGCCGAAACCTGTGGATTCCTCTCCAGTGCTGACATGGATCTTGGGGTACTTCTGGAGTCTCCCCAGGGGAGTCAGTCCTCGTCTCGAGTGGGGACATGCACGTGCTCTTTCCTCCCGAGCTGTAGCAGCAGTGTCACGCTTCCCTTCGCGTGGAATCAAGGCATCAGGGGCTTTCCCGACTTTGAGGCTTTCCCACAGGACTGTCCCACGTGCCACCGTGGTGTGAGTCGATTCCTCGGCTTGAAAGTCGACGCAGTGCAGGGAAAACAAGGTTTCCCTGGAATGGACTGAGATATCTGGAGGACTCTGGGAATGGTGGCACGACCCTTGGAGTTCCTCTCGCCTTTCCTGTGGAGAGTGCCTCCTCTTGAGATGCGACAGGAACGCCGGGAATTCTTTCCCGACCACGCAGCGGAAAGGAACCTGTCTCTCGAGCAAGGAGGCGGAAACGGGGCTCCTCTGGATGTGGGCGGGACTCTCGTGCTTCCTCTCGAGTGGAGACAGGGTATGTCGGGCAACTTCTTGAGTTGCAGCAAGGGTGTGAAGGACCCTTTGGAAGTTCCAGATGTTAGGTGTGATTAGCCTCGAGACGCCTCAGCGGAAATGGCCTCATCTCGCCTGGAGGGGAGAACCTCGTGTATTTTCTCGAGTTGGGGCAGGTGCTCTCGACTTACGACGGGGACCTCAGGGACCTGCTCTGGTGGCCTCAGGAAAGGCCAATCCCCATGCGAGTTGCTCAGGGGCCTCTCGGGATTCCTCTCCCGTCCATGCCGGGGCGAAAGACCATGTGTGGAGTCGGTGTCAGAACCTGAGGGTTCCTCTCCAGTGCTGACATGGATCTTGAGGTACTTCTGGAGTCTCCCCAGGGGAGTCAGTCCTCGTCTCGAGTGGGGGCGTGCACGTTCGCTTTCCTCCCGAGCTGTAGCCGCAGTGTCAAGCTTTCCTTCACTTGGATCAAGGGATCTGTGGCTTTCCCTCGAGGCTTTCCCACGAGGCTTTCCCACAGCTCTGTTCCAAGTGCCACCGTGATGTGAGTCGATCCTCGGCTTGAATGTCGAGGCAGTGCAGGGAAAACAGGTTTCCCTGGAATGGACTGAGACATCTGGGGGACTCTGGGAATGGTAGCATGACCCTGGAGTTACTCTCGCCTTTCCTGTGGAGAGCGCCTCCTCTTGAGATGCGACGGGAACGCCGGGAATTCTTTCCCGACCACGCAGCGAAAGGATCCTACCTCTGGAGCTAGGAGGCGGAAATGGGGCTCCTCTGGATGTGGGCGGGACTCTCGTGCTTCCTCTCGAGTGGAGACGGGTATGTTGGGGAACTTCTTGAGTTGCAGCAAGGGTGTGAAGGTCCCTTTGGAAGTTCCAGAGCTTAGGTGTGATTAGCCTCGAGACGCCTCAGCAGAAATGGGCCTCATCTCGCCTGGAGGGGAGAACCTCCTGAATTTTCTCAAGTTGTGGCAGATGCTCTCGACTTACGAAGGGGACCTGATGGACCCGCGCTGGTGGCCTCATGAAAGGCCAGTCCCCATGGGAGTTGCTCGGGGGCCTCTCGGGATTCCTCTTCCCTCGATGCCGGGGCCTAAGATCTTGTGTGGAGTCGGTGCTGGAACCTGAGGATTCCTCTCCAGTGCTGACATGGATCTTGGGGTACTTCTGGAGTCTCCCAGGGGAGTCAGTCCTCGTCTCGAGTGGGGGCATGCACGTGCGCTCCCGAGCTGTAGCAGGAGTGTCACGCTTCCCTTCTTGTGGATCAAGGGATCAGTGGCTTTACCTCGAGGCTTTCCCATGAGGCTTTCCCACGAGGCTTTCCCACAGGGCTGTCCCACGTGCCACCGTTGTATGAGTCGATCCTCGGCTTGAAAGTCGAGGCAGTGCAGGGAAAACTGGTTTCCCTGTCTTGGACTGAGCATCTGGGGGACTCTGGGAATGGTGGCACGACCCTGGAGTTCCTCTCGCCTTTCCTGTGGAGAGTGTCTCCTCTTGAGATGCGACGGGAACGCCAGGAATACTTACCCGACCACGTAGGGAAAGGATCCCTCCTCTGGAACTATGAGGCGGAAACGGGGCTCCTCTGGATGTGGGCGGGACTCTCGTGCTTCCTGTCGAGGGGAAACGGGTATGTCGAGGAACTTCTTGAGTTGCAGCAAGGGTGTGAAAGACGCTTTGGAAGTTCCAGAGGTTAGGTGTGATTAGTCTCGAGACGCCTCAGCACAAATGGGCCTCATGTCGCCTGAAGGGGAGAACCTCCTGAATTTTCGCGAGTTGCGGCAGGTGCTGTGGACTTAAGACGGGGTCCTCAGGGACCCGCTCTGGTGGCCTCAGGAAAGGCCAGTCACCATGCGAGTTGCTCGGAGGCCTCTCGGGATTCCTCTCCCGGAGATGCCAGGCGCCTAAGATCTTGTGTGGAGTCGGTGCCGTAACCTGAGGATTTCTCTCCAGTGCTGACATGGACCTCGGGGTACTTCTGGAGTCTCCCCAGGGGAGTCAGTCCTCGTCTCGAGTGAGGGCATGCACGTGCGCTTTCCTCCCGAGCTGTAGCAGAAGTGTCATGCTTCCTTTCGCTTGGATCAAGGGATCTGTGGCTTTCCCTCGAGGCTTTCCCACGAGGCTTTCCCACAGGGTTGTCCCACGTGCCTCCGTGGTGTGAGTCGATCCTCGGCTTGAAAGTCGAGGCAGTGCAGGGAAAACTGGTTTCCCTGGAATGGACTGAGACATCTGGGGGACTCTGTGTATGGTGGCTCGACCCTGGAGTTCCTCTCGCCTTTCCTGTGGAGAGCGCCTCCTCTTGAGATGCGATGGAAACGCCGGGAATTCTTTCCCGAACACGCAGGGAAAGGATCCCTCTTCTGGAGCTAGGAGGCGGAAACGGGGCTCCTCTGGATGTGGGAGGAACTCTCGTGCTTCCTTTCCAGTGGAGACGGGTATGTCGGGGAACGTCTTGAGTTGCAGCAAGGGTGTGAAGGACCCCTTGGAAGTTCCAGATGTTAGGTGTTATTAGGCTCGAGACGCCTCAGCGGAAGTGGGCCTCATCTCGCCTGGAAGGGAGAACCTCCTGGATTTTCTCGAGTTGCAGCAGGTGCTCTCGACTTACGACGGGGACCTCAGGGACCCGCTCTGGTGGCCTCAGGAAAGGCCAGTCCCCATGCGAGTTGCTTGCGGGCCTCTCAGGATTCCTCTCCCGTCGTTGCCGGGGCCTAAAATCTTGTGCGGAGTCAGTGCCGGAACCTGAGGATTCCTCTCCACTGCTGACGTGGATCTTGGGGTACTTCTGGAGTCTCCCCAGGGGAGTCAGTCCTCGTCTCGAGTCAGGGCATGCACCGGCGCTTTCCTCCCGAACAGTAGCAGCTGTGTCATGCTTCCCTTCGCATGGATCAAGGGATCTGTGGCTTTACCCTCGAAGCTTTCCCACGACGGCTTTCCCACAGGGCTGTCCCACGTGCCACCGTGGTGTGACTCGATCCTCGGCTTGAAAGTCGAGGCGGTGCAGGGAAAACAGGTTTCCCTGGAATGGACTGAGACATCTGGGGACGCTGGGAATGGTGGCACGACCCTGGAGTTCCTCTCGCTTTTCCTGTCGGAGAGGCGCTCCACTTGAGATGCGACGGGAACACGGGGAATTCTTTCCCCACCACGCAGGAAAGGATCCCTACTCTCGAGCTATGAGGCGGAAACGGGGATCCTCTGGATGTGGGCGGGACTCTCGTGCTTCCTCTCGAGTGGAGACGGGTATGTCGGGGAACTTCTTGAGTTGGCAGCAAGGGTGTGAAGGACCCTTTGGAATTTCCCGATGTTAGATGTGATTAGCCTCGAGAGTCCTCAGCGGAAATGGGCCTCATCTCGCCTGGAGGGGAGAAACCTCCTGGATTTTCTCGAGTTGCGCAGGTTGCTCTCGACTTACGACGGGGACCTCAGGGACCCGCTCTGGTGGCCTCAGGAAAGGCCAGTCCCCATGCGTGTTGCTCGGGGGCCTCTCGGGATTCCTCTCCCGTCGATGCCGGGGAATAAGACCTTGTGTGGAGTCGGTGCCGGAACCTGAGGATTCCTCTCCAGTGCTGACATGGATTTGGGGTACTTCTGGAGTCTCCCCAGGGGAGTCAGTCCTCGTCTCGAGTGGGGGCATGCACGTGCGCTTTCCTCCCGAGCTGTAGCAGCAGTGTCGCGCTTCCCTTCGCGTGGATCAAGGGATCTGTGGCTTTCCCTCGAGGCTTTCCCACGAGGCTTTCCCACGAGGCTTTCCCACAGGGCTGTCCCACAGTGCCACCGTGGTGTGAGTCGATCCTCGGCTTGAAAGTCGAAGGCAGTGCAGGGAAAACAGGTTTCCCTGGAATGGACTGAGACATCTGGGGACTCTGGGAATGGTGGCACGACCCTGGAGTTCCTCTCGCCTTTCCTGTGGAGAGCGCCTCCTCTTGAGATGCGACGGGAACGCCGGGAATTCTTTCCCCGACCACGCAGGGAAAGGATCCCTCCTCTCGAGCTAGGAGGCGGAAACGGGGCTCCTCTGGATGTGGGCGGGACTCTCGTGCTTCCTCTTCGAGTGGAGACGGGTATGTCAGGGAACTTCTTGAGTTGCAGCAAGGGTGTGAAGGACCCTTTGGAAGTTCCAGAGTTTAGATGTGATTAGCCTCCGAGACGCCTCAGCGGAAATGGGCCTCATCTCGCCTGGAGGGGAGAACCTCCTGGATTTTCTCGAGTTGCGGCAGGTGCTCTCGACTTACGACAGGGACGCTCAGGGACCCGCTCTGGTGGCCTCAGGAAAGGCCAGTACCCCATGCGAGTTGCTCGGGGGCCTCTCGGGATTCCTCTCCCGTCGATGCCGGGGCCTAAGATCTTGTGTGGAGTCGGTGCCGGAACCTGAGGATTCCTCTCCAGTGCTGACATGGATCTTGGGGTACTTCTGGAGTCTCCCCAGGGGAGTCAGTCCTCGTCTCGAGTGGGGCATGCACGTGCGCTTTCCTCCCGAGCTGTAGCAGCAGTGTCACGCTTCCCTTCGCGTGGATCAAGGGATCTGTGGCTTTCCCTCGAGGCTTTCCCACGAGGCTTCCACCACAGGGCTGTCCCACGTGCCACCGGTGGTGTGAGTCGATCCTCGGCTTGAAAGTCGAGGCAGTGCAGGGAAAACAGGTTTCCCTGGAATGGACTGAGACATCTGGGGGACTCTGGGAATGGTGGCACGACCCTGGAGTTCCTCTCGCCTTTCCTGTGGAGAGCGCCTCCTCTTGAGATGCGACGGGAACGCAGGGAATATCTTTCCCACCACGCAGGGAAAGGATCCCTCCTCTCGAGCTAGGAGGCGGAAACGGGGCTCCTCTGGATGTGGGCGGGACTCTCGTGCTTCCTCTCGAGTGGAGACGGGTATGTCGGGGAACTTCTTGAGTTGCAGCAAGGGTGTGAAGGACGCCTTTGGAAGTTCCAGAGGTTAGATGTGATTAGCCTCGAGACGCCTCAGCGGAAATGGGCCTCATCTCGCCTGGAGGGAGAACCTCCTGGATTTTCTCGAGTTGCGGCAGGTGCTCTCGACTTACGACGGGGACCTCAGGGACCCGCTCTGGTGGCCTCAGGAAAGGCCAGTCCCCATGCGAGTTGCTCGGGGCCTCTCGGGATTCCTCTCCCGTCGATGCCAGGGGCCTAAGACCTTGTGTGGAGTCGGTGCCGGAACCTGAGGATTCCTCTCCAGTGCTGACATGGATCTTGGGGTACTTCTGGAGTCTCCCCAGGGGAGTCAGTCCTCGTCTCGAGTGGGGCATGCACGTGCGCTTTCCTCCCGAGCTGTAGCAGCAGTGTCACGCTTCCCTTCGCGTGGATCAAGGGATCTGTGCTTTCCCTCGAGGCTTTCCCACGAGGCTTTCCCACAGGGCTGTCCCACGTGCCATCCGTGGTGTGAGTCGATCCTCGGCTTGAAAGTCGAGGCAGTGCAGGGAAAACAGGTTTCCCTGGAATGGACTGAGACATCTGGGGGACTCTGGGAATGGTGGCACGACCCTGGAGTTCCTCTCGCCTTTCCTGTGGAGAGCGCCTCCTCTTGAGATGCGACGGGAAACGCCGGGAATTCTTTCCCGACCACGCAGGGAAAGGATCCCTCCTTCTCGAGCTAGGAGGCGGAAACGGGGCTCCTCTGGATGTGGGCAGGACTCTCGTGCTTCCTCTCGAGTGGAGACGGGTATGTCGGGGGAACTTCTTGAGTTGCAGCAAGGGTGTGAAGGACCCTTTGGAAGTTCCAGAGTTAGGTGTGATTAGCCTCGAGACGCCTCAGCGGAAATGGGCCTCATCTCGCCTGGAGGGGAGAACCTCCTGGATTTTCTCAGAGTTGCGGCAGGTGCTCTCGACTTACGACGGGGACCTCAGGGACCCGCTGCTGGTGGCCTCAGGAAAGGCCAGTCCCCATGGCGAGTTGCTCGGGGCCTCTCGGGATTCCCTCTCCCCGTCGATGCCGGGGCCTAAGATCTTGTGTGGAGTCGGTGCCGGAACCTGAGGATTCCTCTCCAGTGCTGACATGGATCTTGGGGTACTTCTGGAGTCTCCCCAGGGGAGTCAGTCCTCGTCTCGAGTGGGGCATGCACAGTGCGCTTTCCTCCCGAGCTGTAGCAGGCAGTGTCACGCTTCCCTTCCGTGGATCAAGGGATCATGTGGCTTTACCTCGAGGCTTTCCCATGAGGCTTTCCACGAGGCTTTCCCACAGGGCTGTCCCACGTGCCACCGTGTGTGAGTCGATCCTCGGCTTGAAAGTCGAGGCAGTGCAGGGAAAACAGGTTTCCCTGGAATGGACTGAGACATCTGGGGGACTCTGGGAATGGTGGCACGACCCCTGGAGTTCCTCTTCAGCCTTTCCTGTGGAGAGGCCTCCTCTTGAGAATGCGACGGAAGCCAGGAATCTTCCGACGCACGATGGGAAGGATCCCGTCCTCTCGAGCCAAGAGCGGAAAGTCTGCGTCTGGAAAGGTTCTGGAGCGGGACTCTCGTGCTTCCTCTCTGAGGGGAAGTCGGGTATGCCGAGGAACTTCTCTTTGAGTTGCAGCGCAAGGTGTTACGAAGGACGCTTTGGATGTTCCAGGAGTTAGGTTGTATAGCCTCAGAGGCCTCAGCGCGAAATGGCCTCATTCCGCTGAAGGGAGAACCTCCGAATTTTCTCCGAGTTTGCGAGGTGGCTCGTGACTTAGACGGGGTAACTCAAGGGACCATGCTCTGTGGGCCTCAGAAAGGCCAGAACCCATGCGAGTGCTCGGCCTCTCGGGATTCCTCTCCGCGTCGATCGCCGGCAATTACTGTTTTGGGGCTAAGACCATGTGTGGTTCGGAACCTGAGGAAAACCTCTCCAGTGCTTGACATGGACTTGGGGACTTCTGGAGTCCTACCCAGTGGGATCAGTCCTTTTGTTCTTATTTTGTTTTTTTTTTTTGTCCGAGTGGCGTGCACGTGCAGATTTGGCCCGGTGTGAATGAAGCAGCAGTGTCACGCTTAACCTTCTGCTGGAATCCAGGAGATCTGTGGCTTTCCGTGGAGCTTTCCCAGGCTGAGAGGCTTTCCCACAGGCTGTTACCCACTGCCGCTTCACTGCACGTGTTGGTCGTCCTTGCGCTTGAAAAGTCGAGGCCAGGTGCTAGGGAAACAGGTCTTCCCTGTAGTGGACTGAGCAATCGGGGCGACTCTGGAATGGTGGCACGACCTGGAGTTTCCATCCCGCCTCTTCCTGTGGAAGAGGCGCCTCGCTTCGAGACTGCGACGAAGACCGGGAATCTTTCCCACCATCGCAGGGAAAGGATCGCCTCCGTCTCTGAGCTATGGAGGTCGAAACGGGTGCTCGCTCTGGATGTGGGCGGGACTTTCTCGTGTTCTTTCGAGGGAGACGGGTAAGTCGGGACCTTCTTCGAGTTGCACGCAAGGGTGTGACCAGGACGCTTTGGAATTCCAGACGGTTAAGCATTGGATTAGCCATTTGCAGACGCCTCAGCGGAAATGGTCTCATACTGCCTGGAGGGGAGAACCTCCTGCGATTTCTCGAGCTAGTTGGCGGCAGTGTTCGACTTACGACTGGGGACTCAAGGATCCGCTGCTGGTTGGGCCTCAGGAAGAGGCCAGTAAACCCATGCGAGTTGCTCGGGGCCTCTCGAATTCCTCTCCCACTGCGATGCCGGCCTAAGACCTTGAGTGGAGTCGTGCCGAAACCTGTGATTTCCTCTGCCAGTTGGCTGACATGGATCTTGGGGTATTCTGGAGTCTCCCGGGAGTCAGTCCTGTCTCGAGTGGGGCATGCACGTGCCTTCTCCCGAGCTGTAGCAGCAGTGTCACGCTTCCCTTCGGTGGGATAGATAGGCTATCAAGCTTCAGGCTTCCGCTGAGGCTTTCCCCAGGACTGTCCACGTGCATACCGTCGGTGTGAGTCGAGTCCTCGGCTTGAAAGCGACGGCAGTTCAGGGAAAAACGTTTTCCCTGGAATGGACTGAGATATGCTGGGCGGACTCTGGGAATGTGGCACGAACCTGGAGTTCGCTCGTCGCCTTTCTGCTGGAGCAGTGCTCCTCTTTGAGATGCGACGGGAACGGCGAATTTTTGAATCCCTGATCCAGAGATGCGGAAAGGATACCTGTCTGCTCGAGCAGGAGGTCGGAAACGGGCTCCCTCTGGATGTGGGCGGACTTCTCGGCTTCCTCTCGAGTGGAGACGGTATTGCGGCGAACTTCTTGAGTTGCAGCAAGGGTGTGAAGGACGCCTTTGAAGTTTCAGGAGTTAGCTGCTGTTATTAGCCTCGAGACGCACTCGATGCGAAATGGCCTCATCTCGCCTGAGGGTGAATACCTGAATTTTTCTCTCGAGTTGGGCGGTGCTCTTGATTACTAGACGGGGACGCTCAGGACCTGTTTGCTTCTGGTGGCCTCAGGAAAGGCCAGTCCCCATCGAGTTGCTCGGGGCCTCTCGGGATTCCTCTCCCGTCATGCCGGGGCCTAAGAGCATGTGTGGATCGGGTGCCAAAGAACTGTAGGATTCTCTCCAGTGGCTGACATGGATCTGGGAGGTACTTCCTGGAGTCCTCCCCAGAGGAGTCACGTCCTCGTCTCGAGTGGGGGCAGTGCACTGTCGCTTTCTCTCCGAGCTGTCAGCAGAAGCAGGTCCAGCTTCTTCAGCTGATCAGGGATCTGTGGCCTTTCCTCGAGGCTTTCCGCACGAGGCTTTCCCCAGCTTCCCGGTGTCCACAGTGCCACCGTGGATGTGAGTCGATCCTCGGCTAATCAGTCGGCAGTGCTAGGGAAAACAGGTTTCCCGCTGGAATGGCACTGAGAGCATCTGAGGGCTCTGGGAATGTGAGCATGACCCTGGAGTTCTCTCTGGCCTTTGCCTGTCGAGAGCGCTCCCTTGAGATGCCGACGGGAACGCCGGGAATTCTTTCCGCCACCACGCGTGAAGATCCTCTCGAATAGGACAGCTCGGACTAACGGCGGAATGGGCTCTCTGGATGTGGGCGGGAACTCTCTGTGCTTCCTCTCGAGTGGAGAACGGGTTGTGGGGAACTTCTTGAGTTGCAGGCAAGGGTGTGAAGGATCGCTTTGGAATTCCAGAGTTAGAGTGTGATAGCCTCGAGAGTCCTGCGAGGCGGAAATGGGCCTATCTCGCCTGGAGGGGAGAACCCTGGATTTTCCTCATTCTTAGGTTTGCAGATCTGTTACGACGTCGACAGGGACCTGTGACAACCGCGCTGGGTGGCCTCAAGATGAAAGGCCAGTCCCATGGGGAGTTGCTCGGGCTCTCTCGGGATTACCTCTCTCCGTCGATGCCGGGACTAAGACCTTGTGTGGAGTCGGTGCTGACCTGAGGAATCCTTACTCATGCTGACATGGATCTTGGGTAACCTTCTTGCAGTCTCCCCAAGGGAGTCCGTCCTTCGTTCGGTGGGGGCATGCACGTGCGCTTTCCTCGAGCTGTAAGCTGAGGTGTTCTACGGCTTCCCTTCTGGGGATCAAGGGGATCTGTGGCTTACCTCGAGGCTTTCCAGAGCTTCCACGAGGGTTCCACCCGGGCTGTCCCACCGTGCACCCGTTGTGATGACGTCGATCCTCGCTTGAAAGTAAAGGCAGTGCAGGGAAAACGTTGTTTCCCGTGGTCTGGACTGAGCATCTGGGGACTATGGGAATAGGTGGCATCGACCCTGCGAGTTCCCCAGTCGCTTTCCTGTGGAGAGTGCCTCCTCTTGCAGAATCGACGGGAACACGAGGAATCTTACCCCGACCACGAGGGGAAATGGATCCGCTGCGTTTTGAGACTAGAGCAGAACGGGGGCTCCTCTGGATGTGGGACGGGACTCTCGTGCTTCTCGTCGAGGAGAAACGGGTATATGTCTGAGCGAACTTCTTGAGTTGGCAGGCAAGGTGTGAAGAGACCCGCTTTGGAAGTTCCAGATATTAGGTGTGGATTAGTCATGAGTCGCCTCAGCGAAAATGGGCCTCATCGTCGCCTGAAGGGGAGACCTCCTGAATTTTCTGCGGAGTTGCGGCAGGTCTGTGACTTAGCAACGGGTCCATGCAGGGACCCGCGTCTGGTGCGCTCAGGAAAGCCAGTCCCCAATTGCGAGTTGCTGGGGGCCTCTCGGGATTCCTCTCCGCCTGTCGATGACCGGGCTAGTATGTCTTGTGTGGATCGTGCGGAATCTGAGATTACCTCTCCACGGCTGACATGGATCTTGGGGTACTTCTGGAGTCTGCCCAGAAAGTAGTCAGTCGCTCGTCTCGTAGTGAGCACATGCCAGGGCGTCTATTCCTCGACAGAGCTGTAGCATGCAGTGTCACGCTCTCCTTGCTTTGGTGGATAGGATGCTGTGGCTTCCCTGCGAGGGCTTTCTACGAGGCTGTTGGCCACTCGAAGGTTTCCCACAGTTACGCCTGTGTCCCAACGTGCCACCGTGTGTGAGTCGAATCCTTCGGCTTGAAAGTCGAGCATGATCGGGAAAAGCAGGATTCCGCTGGAATGGACTCAGAATCTGGGAACTCTGGGAATGTGACACGACCTGGTGTTCTCTCCCTTCCTGTGAGAGCGCCTCCGTCTTGAGATGCGACGGAATCGCCTGGAATTCCTTTACCCGAACACGCGGAAAAGGATCCCTTCTCTCGAGCTAGGAGGGCGGAAACCGGGGCTCCTCTGGATGTGGCGGAACTCTCGGTGCCTTCCTCTCGAGTGGAGAGGGTATGTTCGGGGAACTTCTTGAAGTTTGAACAAAGGGTGTGAAGGACGCTTTGGAATTTCCGGAGTTAGATGTGATTAGCACTCGAGACTAGCTCATAAGCGGAATGGCACTCATCTCGCCTGGAGGGGAGAACCTCTGGATTTTTCCGAGTTTGGGCAGGTGCTCTCAGACTTACGATCAGGACGTCAGGACGCCGCTCTGGTGGCCTCAGGAAAGGCCAGTCCCATGCGAGTTTGCTTGAGGGCCTCATCGGGAATGCCTCTACCTTCGATGCCGGGCTTAGACCTTGCGTGGAGTCGACGGTGCCGAACCTGAGTATTCCTCCCCAGTGCTGACATGGAAATCTTGGGTACTTCTGGAGTCTCCCAACAGGGAAGTCAGTCCTCGTCCTCGGGTGGGGCATGCACGTGGCGCTTGTCTCCGAGCTGTAGCATGGCAGTGTCCACTCTTTCCCCTCGGCGTGGATCAAGGATCTGTGGCTTTCCCGAGCTCCCAGGGCTTGCCCTACAGGAATGTCCACGTGCACAGTCGTGTGTGTAGCTCGATCCTCGGCTTGAAGTATGAGGCAGTGAGGGAAAACAGGATTTTCCCTGGAATGAACTGAGCACCATCTGGGGGTACTCTGGGAAATGGTGGCACGACCCTGGAGTTCCTTCTGGGCATTTTGCCTGTGAGAGCGCCTCCTCTTTGAATGCCGATGACGGTAATGCGGGAATTCTTTCCAGACAACGCAGGGAAGGATCCCTCCACTCGAGCTAGGAGCGGACAACGGGCTCCTCTGGATGTGGGACGGAACTTCTCGTGGCTTCCTCTCGAGGGGACGGGTATGTCGGGGAACTTCTGAGTTGCAGCAAAGGGTGTGAACGACCCTTTGGAACGGTTCCAAGAAGGTTCGATGTGAATTAGCGCTCCGAACGTGCTAAACGGAAATGCGGCTCCATCTCGCGCTGTAGGGGAGAACCTCCTGGATTTTTCTCGAGTTTGCTGGCGGGTGCTCTCAGTCTACGACGGGACGCTCAGACCGCTCTGGCGGCTCAGGAAAAAGGCGCCAGTCCCCATGACGAGTTGCTCGGTAAGTGCCTATCGGGATTCCTCTCCGTAAGATGCGCAGGGCCTAAGACCTTGTGTGGGAGATCGGTGCGGAACCGTGAGGATTCCTATCGCAGTGCTGGCATGGATGCTTGGGGTACTTACTGGAGTCTTCGCCAGGGGAGTCAGTCGCTCGTCTCCGTAGTGGGGGCATGCAACTGTACGCATCCTCAGAGCTGATGTTAGCAAGAGTGTCACGCTTCAGCTTATCGTTGGTCAAAGCGATCGTGGGCTTTCTACCTCGAGGCTTTTCCCACTGAGGCCTTTCCCCAGCTTCAGGGCTGTCCCAGTGCCACCGTGTGTAGAGTCGTATCCTTCGCTTGAAAAGTCGAGGCAGTGAGGGAAAACAGGTTTCCCTGGCATGGACTGAGACATCAATGCGCGACTGCTGGGAATGTGGCAGACCCTGGAAGTTCCTCTCGCGCCTTTCCTGTGGAGACGCGCCTCCTCTTGAGAGTTGCAGCCGGGAAACGCTACGGAAATACTTTACGGCAACCGCACGGGAAAGGATCCTCCTCTCTGGAACTATGAGGCGGAAACGGGGCCCTCTGGATGTGCGGAATCTCGTGCTTCCTCTGCGAGGGAGAACGGGTATGTCGGTCGGGAAACTTCTTGAGTTGCGCAGCAAGGGTTGTGAAGACGCTTTGGAAGTTCCACGACATGTTTAGATAGTGATAGGCCTTGCAAGAGCCTCAGCGAAATGGGCCTCATCCGCCTGGAGGGCGAGAACCTCCTCGACCATTTCTCTAGTTGCGGCAGGTGCTTTCGACTTACGATGGGTCCTGCATGGGGGGGGGGAGGATAACGCCTTGGTTGCCTGCAGGAGAAGGCAGGTCCCGCATGCGAGTTGCTAGGGCCTCGTCGGGAATGTCTCTCGCCTGATGCCGGGGCCTAAACGACTCTTGAGTGGAGTCGTGCCGAACCCTGTGGTGTTCCTGCTCCAGTGTGACATGATCTTGGGGTACTTTCTGGAGTTCTCCCGAGGGAGTCCGTCCTCATCTCGAGTGGGGCGATGCAACGTGCTGCTTCCGTCCCCAGCTTAGCAGGACAGTGTCACGCTTTCCCTTCGCGTGGATAAATCAGTGGCCAGTCCCCAGGAGGCTTTCCTCATGAAGGCTATTCCACAGGGCTGAGTCCCACGTGCCTCCGTGGGTGAGTGGATGCCTCGCTTGAAAGTCGAAGGCAGTGCAGGGGAAAACAGGTTCGCCTAGGAATGGACTGAGACATCTGGGGACTCTGGGAATGGTGGCAGCGACCTGGAGTTCCTCTCGCCTTTCCCTGTCGAGAGAGCGCCTCCCTCTTGAGCAAGCGACGGGAACGATCGAATTCTTTACCACCAGGAGAGAAAGGATCCTCCTCTCGAGGCTAGAGACGGAAACGGGGATCCTCTGATGTGGGCGGGACTCTCGTGCTTTCCCCCCCCCCCGCCCTCCCCCCCCCGCTCGAGTGGACACGGATATGTCGGGGAACTTCTTGAGTGGCAGCTAAGGTGTGAAGGACCCTTTGGAATTTCCGGAGGTTAGATGTGATGTAGCTCAGATCCAATCAGCGGACCAATGGGTCATCTGCGCCTGGAGGGGAGAAGCTCCGTGGATTTTCTCGAGTGGCCAGTGTGTCTCGACTTACGTACGGGAACGCTCTGGGACGCCGCTCTGGTGGCGACTCACGGAAAGGCCAGTCCCCCATGCTGGTTCGCTCGGGGCCTTCGGATTCCTGCTCGCGTCGATGGCCGGGCCTAAGACCGTTCGGAAGTCGGTGCCGGAACCGTGAGGATTCCTCGTCAGTGCTGACATGATCTTGTGGGTACTTCTGGAGTCTCCCCAGGGGAGTCAGTCCCTCGTCTCGGTGGGGGCATGACGTAGCGCTTCCTCCAGAGCTGTAGCTGCAGTGTCAGCGCTTCCCTTCGCTGGATTCAAGGTATTGCTGTGGCTTTCCCTCGAGGCTTTCAGCCAGGAGGCTTCCCACGGGGCTTTCCACAGGGCTGTCCCACGTGCCATTGTGTGATCTATCCCTCGCTTGAAAGTAAAAGGGGCAGTGGCAGGGAAAACAGGTTTCCCTGGAATGGATGAAGACATTCTGGGGAACTCTGGAATGGTGGGCCGGCACGCCTGGAGTTCCTCTAGGCCTTTCCTGTGAGAGCTGCCTCCACCTTGAGATGGCGACGGCAACAGGAATTCTTTCCCGACCACCGCAGGGAAAGGATCCCTACGTCTCGAGCTATAGGCAGGAAACGGGGCTACTCCTGGAGTGGGCGGGACTCTTGTGCTAGTCCTCTTCCAGTGGAGACAGGGGTATAGTCAGGGAACTTCTTGAGTTGCAGGCAACGGTGTGGAAGGACCCTTTGGAATTCGCCGATATTAGATGTGATTAGCCTCAAGTCAGCCTCAGCGGATATGGGCCATCATCTCGCCTGGAGGGGAGAAACTCCTGAGATTTTCTCGAGTTGCGCGGCAGGTGCTTCTCGACTTACGACGAGGGACGCTCAGGACCCGCTCTGTGGCGCTCAGGAAAGGCCATCCCCTGGTAGTTCGTCGGGGGCCTCTCCGGGACACTCTCCCGTCGCATGCGGCCGGGGGAAAATTCTGTGTGAGGATCGGTGTTCCGGAATACTGAGGATCTCTCACCAGTGCTACATGGATCTGGGGTACTTCTGGAGTCTTCGCAAGAGAGGAGTCAGTCCTCGTCTCGAGTGGCA
>NW_017217816.1:0-12286 GCF_001704415.2 Capra hircus | reverse complement strand
CTCCCCAGGGGAGTCAGTCCTCGTCTCGAGTGGGGGCATGCAGGTGCGCTTTCCTCCTGAGCTGTAGCAGCAGTGTCACGCTTCTCTTCGCATGGATCAAGGGATCTGTGGCTTTCCCTCAAGGATTTCCCAAAGGGCTGTCCCACGTGCCACCGTGGTGTGAGTGGATCCTCGTCCTGAAATTCGAGGCAGTGTAGGGAAACAGGTTTCCCTGGAATGGACTGAGACATCTGGGGGACTCTGGGAATTGTGGCACGACCCTGGAGTTCCGCTCGCCTTTCCTGTGGAGAGTGCCTCCTCTTGAGATGCGACGGGAACGCCGGGAATTCTTTCCCGACCAATCAGGCAAAGGATACCTCCTCTCGTGCTAGGAGGCGGAAACGGGGTTCCTCTAGATGTGGGCGGGACTCTCGTGCTTCCTCTCGAGTGAAGACGGGTATGTCGGCGAACTTCTTTAGTTTTAGCAAGTGTGTGAAGGGCCCTTTGGAAGTTCCAGAGGTTTGGTGTGATTAGCCTCGAGATGCCTCAGCGGAAAGGGCCTCATCTCGCCTGGAAGGGAGAACCTCCTGGATTTTCTCGAGTTGCGGCAGGTGCTCTCGACTTACAACGGGGACATCAGGATCCCGCCTCTGGTGGCCTCAGGAAAGGCCAGTCCCCATGCGAGTTGCTCGGGGGACTCACGGGATTCCTCTCCCGTCGATGCGGGGCCTAAGACCTTTGTGAGTCGGTGCCGTAAAGTGAGGTTCCTCTCCAGTGCTGACATGATCTTGGGGTACTTCTGGAGTCTCCCCAGGGGAGTCAGTCCTCGTCTCGAGTGGGGGCATGCACGTTACTTTCCTCCCGACCTGAAGCAGCAGTGTCACGCTTCCCCTTGCGTGGATCAAAGATCTGTCGCTTTCCTCGAGGCTTTCCCACCAGGCTTTCCCACAGGGCTGTCCCACGTGGCCACGTGGTGTGAGTCGATCCTCGGCTTGAAAGTCGAGGCAGTGCAGGGAAAACAGTTTCCCTGGAATGGACTGAGACATCTGGGGACTCTGGGATGGTGGCACGACCCTGGAGTTCCTCTCGCCTTTCCTGTGGACAGCGCCTCCTCTTGAGATGCGACGGGAACGCCGGGAATTCTTTCCCGACCACGCAGGAAAAGGATCCCTCCTCTCGAACTTGGAGGCGGAAACGGGGCTCCTCTGGATGTGGCCGGGACTCTCGTGCTTCCTCTCGAGTGGAGACGGGTATGTTGGGGAACTTCTTGAGTTGCAGCAAGGGTGTGAAGGATCCTTTGGAATTCCAGAGGTTAGGTGTGTTTAGAGTCGAGACGCCTTAGCGGAAATGGCCTCATCTCCCCTGGAGGGAGAAATCTCCTGGATTTTTTCGAGTTGTGGTACGTGCTCTCGCCCTTACGACGGGACCACTGGGACCCGCTCTGGTGGCCTCAGGAAAGGCCAGTCCCCATGCGAGTTGCTCCGGGGCCTCTCGGGATTCCTCTCCCGTCGATGCCAGGGCCTAAGACCTTGTGTGGAGTCGGTGCCTGCCGGGGTCCAGCCCCGGTGGATCCAGGAATTCGAAGGTGGACGGCGTTGGCGTGGAAAGACTTGTTTGTTTATTAATGTAAGATTAGATTAAGAAACTATAGTGTAGTAAGAAGATTAAGTGGAGGAAGAGGGCTGAATAGCTTGGTTTACGCGGAAGGCCAATAAAATTCCAGACAAGGAATTTGCACCATCTACGTTGGGCCACCGGCGCCCGCTTGAATATCTAAGGGTGCCTCGCCTTAAGCTCCTTTCGTGCGGGTCTTAACAGCCGGGGCAAGTAAGTAGACCTGGCGAGCCTCCGCGCCCCAGATGGAGATTCAGCCTGAAGTAAAGTAAAGAGCAGAGAGAGGGAAGGGAGAGAAGAAGAGAGAGAGAGAGACATGGGGGAGCCAGAGTCCCAAGAAACCAGGCCGAGAGACTAGTTCGAGAAACTGGCCCCCATCCTTTATTGTTCAGAAGGCCTTTTATACTTTTGATAAAACACGGAGATCAATGGGTAACACAAAATTATGTAGCGTTCGCAACCCAGATTCTTTCCGTATATCATTTTGTATACAAAAGGTCTCAGGTGATTTACATTATCTTTTGGCCAAGAGGCTTGTTAACACTTTTTGGCTCTCTTCCTTAATGAATGTTAATTTTGTTTCCCCTGAAGTGTTTTTTTTTTAATCTGCATCTCCTTAAAGCATTAAAGTTACATCTCTATAGAACAAAGGTGCAGTGGGATATAACAAAGAAGGTACTTAACTCAAAGATCTAATGTTGCTAATACCAGGTCTACTACTTGTTTTCTATATACCAACTATATCTAAAAATAAAGGATATGAAAATTTGGCAGCAAGCATTGACCCAAAAAATGAAACCTTTAATCAGTCCTATTCTAAAGATTTTGACTCCTCGGAAGCTCCTACATTCCTAGGATGTTTAAGCTTCCTGTGCCTCCTGCGGTCAGGAGGCCTCAAACAATCACATGCGCAGCTGTACGAGTCCTGCAGGCAGGCTAGAAAGCCATCGGAGGGGTTTTTGGATTGAAACACTCTTTCAAATGCAGAAGACTAAAGCCCTGAATTGACTTTTTCCAGAAAATGTCAGAAGAGTGGAAAAGCAGAGCACAAAAGCCGGCAGATTTTTGTTGGGGTACGTGCTTAGGAATTTGCAGAGGGGTCCCTGAAGTCTGAGCACGCCTTGCGTATGTCAGCTTCCTTCCTCATGACCTTGTCACGGGGGATTCCTCACACTGGCTCCCAGCATCTCACCCTTTTTTATTTTAAATAATTAATTATTTATTTTAAAATCAGGTGCAGTTCGGTCGCGAGATTCCGAATGCTCTGCCGAAGAATCTAGACAATACAGGGAAGAATGATTACGAGGAGCAAGATTATAAAGAGTAGACAGAATAGTCTTTCCAGAAATGAAGTTAGAGAAAGTGTGGAAAAAGTCATTGGCTTCTCCTGCGGTGGTAAAATCTAATCGGGGAGTGTTCCAAGGTCTGAATCTGGTTATGCAGTTTCCCTAAGTCTAAACTAATATCTGAGCTGTTCCAAAACACCTAAAACTTGATTTTTTAACATATTGGCATTTACACTTGTTGAGTCAATGACCGCTGCCATTAGTAACAATAACAGTTATTGTAACACAGCAAGAACATAATTATCATATCAATAAGTTGTTACAGTTACAGGACATCTTTAAAACCACAAAAGAGCAGACATTACTTTGAGGAGTTAAACAAGATGAAAACATCGATGGTTCACAAGTCGCTACATTAGGTACGTTAAGTTTCTGGAATCATTGGTGAAAAGAAGAACATAAGGAGAGGATAGACAAGCCAAAATAGAGTAAATAGAGTCATTTTCTGGTTGGAGTTTGCGCTGCAGCAGCTGTTAGTCCCGCCGGGATCTTGATGTTTCTTTTGCCTCTTCTGCCGGTGGGAGCAGCGGCCTTCACCCCCGCCCTCTGACACTGGCGCTGTTACGGGGCTGCGAGTGCGGTGCACTGGGTTCCGTCAGTCAGGCTGGCCCCCGCCCGCAGCTTTTGGTGCATGGCTGTTTCCCGCGGCGGTGGCGGCAGAGAAGTTCCCTTTTTCTTTTGTGGCGAATCAGTCTGTCCGGGATCCAAATTGATGAATCTGCACCCTGTGGAAAAAATATAAGCACTTCCTCGACCCGCAGTAAATTCTGGGTCGGGATCTTTTTGTTATCTGGAGATCTTTTGCTTTACCAATGGCTTTTTATTTTACTGTTCCAAACGAATCAGCATTTAACTTATTACAAAGAGAACATGTTGTAAAATCTGATGGGGGAAAACTATACTTAATTTCTCCTTTTAATTTTTGAATTAACAAAGCACGTGAGGGTAAATGATGCAAGATCTGATCACAAGAATTTCCTATAGCAATCTGCCAATCATCAAACATTTGAAAAGCATCAAGTTGTTTTTGTTATATGGAATTACAATTTTTGATGGCTCTTTACTGAACAATTTAATAAATCAGTATGCTTGAATTAATCTTTAAATTAATATAGCAGTAATTTTTTCTTAGGCAGAGGCCATTGTTCCACCAAGTTGGGATAAGATAAAACTATTTTTTGGGGGGTCATTAGATGGAACCAATGGGCCTTCTTGTCACAAGCATCCTGTAGGTATACATTTTGTGGCAAGAATAATTTAATCTCCTTTTTTGGCAATATTAATCTTAATTAACTGATCATTTAAAGCCTCATTCACTTTAATGAAAGCCAACTGTGTCACACTATCAACTTTTTCTTAGAACTGGGATTAGGATTGATTTTTTCAGCAATCAAACAAAAGGCTTTAAATCTACATAAGTCAGTTTTAAATGTGGGCATATCCAATTAATATCAACTAATAATTGTTGGAAATCATTTAAAGTTAGTAAACAATCTCTCAGCAGCTTTAAAAGGACATTATCCAGTTTTAAAACTTTTGGCAGACCCAAATATAAGAAGCAAGAAAAGCTTTTTTAATGATCTTTTTATAACCCAAATCTGGTCTATAGCCTTTTAGATGACAAGTAACCATTTAATCTTTGCTTAAATACTTCCAGCAACGGGGAGCTCACTATTCACCAAAGTTTTAAACTCTCTCTCACCTCTTACTCTATAGCATTTTTATCCTGCATACCACCTTTTCTAATCCCACCAACTCCTTTTCAGTAGTATATGTTGGCCAGGAGCTGCGCTAGTCTCTCAGCAATGTAAGAAACGTCTTGTCTATTGTCTAAACAGCCATGACATTTTATATCTTTAAAAAATTTTTAAAGGCCTAGAAGCTGCAATTTTTTGCACCCAAAAAGCTAGATCTAGATCCTCTGGGGCTTTTTTTGTCTGGTTTTTCTGTCTGGTAATCAAGGTAAAAGCAAAAGCTGTGCTATTTTTAATTTTAATTGCCACAGTTTTAGCAGGTGGCGATATCAAAACTTCAATTTTTTTAGTATAATCAGAATTTACTACACAAGACACTACCGAAATTTTTTGAAAAGAAAGCAAGCTATGCCCCAGCACAAGTCTTACAATGTCCTCAGGCAGGGGACTAGCCACTGGAATCTGAGTCAGGAGCTATTATTATTAAAGGTGGTGGAACTGAGGTCCAGGCCTGAGCTACCTGGGGTTGTTTGGTACGGCTTGTTATCTCTGTTTAGCAAGACATTTTGGCAAAAAATGTTCTATTTGGCCTCAAGAGAAACATTTTGCATTTGTAAAGTCCTTTTTATTACGAATATTTTTCTTTTTTTTCTGTTTTTCTTCCTTTTTCTTTTTTTTTTTTTGTTGGGTGAGGCCCCTCCTGAGGGGATTTTATGCAAGGAGCAAGCTCTGTTTTAAAAGCTCTTTTGCTCAAAAAATATGTCACTATCGTTTTCAAACTTAAGCAATGTTCTGGAGGCTTTGGATATAAAGTGGGGAGTTCTTAAGCCCTGGGGAGGCACAAGCAGAGGTTGCAGTGGTCGCCTTAAATAAGACAACTTTTTTAAAGGTTTGGTTTGTGTAGAGGTGGAGGGGGCTCTCCAGGGCGCCTCGGCCGCTGCGTCCTATAAGCACCCTCCTTCCTCGGGAGGAAGAGTACAGTCTCTCTCCTTTTGTTTGCCAATGGCAGAAAATATGATCTGCGTAATAGGTGGAGACCCACTACGATCCACTGCTATAGTCTCTCCCATAGGCTATCTAACTAACAGCCTCATGACGGGGGTCCAGAACATTTGTAATAATATTTTACAGAGCAAAAGCATTTACAGGCCCATGCAAAGTATAATTAGTTTTTAGCTGTTTTATTACCTTTATCCAAGTATCTAAATCTCTTTTCTGGAAACCAAGGACATTGCGTCTCGTAACACTAGCCTTTTAATCTTTAATTTGTCTTTTTTGGTTTAACAGTTACAAAATTACTTGTATAAAAGAGCTGTCATTGTTTTGAGTCATTGTTACCCGTGTCAGAAAATTAAAGAGTTATAGAAAAGTCTGCCTTGACAAAAAGGTTTTACCTTAGCCAAGGGGGGTTTTGTTTTAAACCCTAAGATAGCAGGTTTCTTTTCAACCTCTAGAGCACCAGGTTTCTCTTAATCCCTTGAACACTTCCCACTCGTCCTCACCCTGTCTGTCCTACAGGGGGTCCGCGGCACCCTGAGTGGGGTCCTAGCCGTCCCGAACACTCAAAACTGGCGGAGTACCCGAAAGTACTCCGGGGGGAGTGATTAAGTCCCTCCGGGGGGAGCAACAGAGAGTGCTCCGGGGGGAGCAACAGAGATTGCTCCGGGGGGAGCTTTTGCTCCGAGGAACCTACCTTCGAATAGCCTGTTCCGGACACCACTTGCCGGGGTCCAGCCCCGGTGGATCCAGGGAATTCGAAGGGTGGACGGCGTTGGCGTGGAAAGACTTGTTTGTTTATTAATGTAAGATTAGATTAAGAAACTATAGTGTAGTAAGAAGATTAAGTGGAGGAAGAGGGCTGAATAGCTTGGTTTACGCGGAAGGCCAATAAAATTCCAGACAAGGAATTTGCACCATCTACGTTGGGCCACCGGCGCCCGATTGAATATCTAAGGGTGCCTCGCCTTAAGCTCCCTTTCGTGCGGGTCTTAACAGCCAGGGCAAGTAAGTAGACCTGGCGAGCCTCCGCGCCCCAGATGGAATTCAGCCTGAAGTTAAAGTAAAGAGCAGAGAGAGGGAAGGGGAGAGAAGAAGAGAGAGAGAGAGACATGGGGGGAGCCAGAGTCCCAAGAAACCAGGCCGAGAGACTAGTTCAAGAAACTGGCCCCCATCCTTTATTGTTCAGAAGGCCTTTTATACTTTTGATAAAACATGGAGATCAATGGGTAACACAAAATTATGTAGCGTTCGCAACCCAGATTCTTTCCGTATATCATTTTGTATACAAAAGGTCTCAGGTGATTTACATTATCTTTTGACCAAGAGGCTTGTTAACACTTTTTGGCTCTCTTCCTTAATGAATGTTAATTTTGTTTCCCCTGAAGTGTTTTTTTTTTTTTTTAATCTGCATCTCCTTAAAGCATTAAAGTTACATCTCTATAGAACAAAGGTGCAGTGGGATATAACAAAGAAGGTACTTAACTCAAAGATCTAATGTTGCTAATACCAGGTCTACTACTTGTTTTTCTATATACCAACTATATGTAAAAATAAAGGATATGAAAATTTGGCAGCAAGCATTGACCCAAAAAATGAAACCTTTAATCAGTCCTATTCTAAAGATTTTGACTCCTCGGAAGCTCCTACATTCCTAGGATGTTTTAAGCTTCCTGTGACTCCTGCGGTCAGGAGGCCTCAAACAATCACATGCGCAGTTGTACGAGTCCTGCAGGCAGGCTAGACAGCCATCGGAGGGGTTTTTGGATTGAAACACTCTTTCAAATGCAGAAGACTAAAGCCCTGAATTGACTTTTTCCAGAAAATGTCAGAAGAGTGGAAAAGCAGAGCACAAAAGCCAGCAGATTTTTGTTGGGGTACGTGCTTAGGAATTTGCAGAGGGGTCCCTGAAGTCTGAGCACGCCTTGCGTATGTCAGCTTCCTTCCTCATGACCTTGTCACGGGCGGATTCCTCACACTGGCTCCCAGCAGGTGCCAGAACCTGAGGATTCCTCTCCAGTGCTGACATGGATCTTGGGGTACTTCTGGAGTCTCCCCAGGGGAGTCAGTCCTCGTCTCGAGTGGGGGCATGAACGTGGCTTTCCTCTCGAGCTGTAGCAGCAGAGTCACGATTCCCTTCGCGTGCATCAAGAGATCTGTGGCTTTACCTCGAGGCTTTCACACGAGGCTTTCCCACGAGGCTTTCCCACAGGTCTGTCCCACATGCCACAGTGGTGAGAGTCGATCCTCGGCTTGAAAGCCGAGGCAGTGTAGGCAAAACAGGTTTCCCTGGAATGGACTGAGACATCTGGGGGACTCTGGGTATGGTGGCACAACCCTGGAGTTCCTCTCGCCTTTCCTGTGGAGAGCGCCTCCTCTTGAAATGCGACGGGAATGCTGGGAATAAAATGACCGACCACGCAGGGAAAGGATCCCTCCTCTCGAGCTAGGAAGCGGACACGGGGCTCCTCTGGATGTGGGCGGAACTCTCGTGCTTCCTCTCCAGTGGAGACCGGTATGTCGGGAACTTCTTGTGTTGCAGCAAGGGTGTGAAGGACCCTTTGGAAGTTCCAGAGGTTAGGTGTGATTTGCCTCGAGACGCCTCCGCGGAAATGGGCCTCATCTCGCCTGGAGGGGAGAACCTCCTGGATTTTCTCGAGTTGTGGCAGGTGCCCTAGACTTACGACGGGGACCTCAGGGACCCGCTCTGGTGGCCTCAGGAAAGGCCAGTCCCCATGCGAGTTGCTCGGGGGCCTCTCGGGATTCATCTCCCGTGAATGCCGGGGTCTAATATCATGTGTGGAGTCGGTGCCGGAACCTGAGGATTCCTCTCCAGTGCTGACATGGATCTTGGGGTACTTCTGGAGATTCCCCAGGGGAGTCAGTTCTCGTCTCGAGTGGGGGCATGCACGTGCGCTTTCCTCCCGAGCTGTAGCAGCAGTGTCACGCTTCCCTTCGCGAGGATCAAGGGATCTGTGGCTTTCCCTCGAGGCTTTCCCAGGAGGCTTTCCCACGAGGCTTTCCCACAGGGCTGTCCCACGTGCCACTGTAGTGTGAGTCGATCCTCGGCTTGAAAGTAGAGGCAGTGCAGGGAAAACAGGTTTCCCTGGAATGGACGGAGACATCTGGGGGACTCTGGGAATGGTGGCACGACCCTGGAGTTCCTCTCGCCTTTTCTGTGGAGAGCGCCTCCTCTTGAGTTGCGGCGGAAACGCCTGGAATTCTTTCCCGACCACGCAGGGAAAGGATCCATCCTCTCGAGCTAGGAGGCGAAAACGGGGCTCCTCTGGATGTGGGCGGGACTCTCGTGCTTCCTCTCGAGTGGAGACGGGTATGTGGGGGAACTTCTTGAGTTGCAGCAAGGGTGTGAAGGACCCATTGGAAGTTCCAGAGGTTAGGTGTGATTTGCCTCGAGACGTTTCTGGGGAAATGGGCCCTCATCTCGCCTGGAGGGGAGAACCTCCTGGATTTTCTCAAGTTGCGGCAGGTGCTCTCGACTTAGGACGAGGACTTCAGGGACCCGCTCTGGTGGCCTCAGGAAAGGCCAGTCCCCATGCGAGTTGCTCGGGGCCTCACGGGATTCCTCTCCCGTCGATGCCGGGGCCTAAGATCTTGTGTGGAGTCGGTCCGGAACCTGAGGATTCCTCTCCAGTGCTGACATGGATCTTGGGGTACTTCTGGAGTCTCCCCAGGGGAGTCAGTCCTCGTCACCAGTGGGGGCATGCACGTGCGCTTTCCTCCCGAGATGTAGCAGCAGTGTCATGCTTCCCTTCGCGTGGATCAAGGGATCTGTCGCTCTCGCTCGAGGCTTTCCCAGGAGGCTTTCCCACATGGGCTGTCCCACGTGCCACCGTGGTGTGAGTGGATCCTCGGCTTGAAAGTCGAGGCAGTGCAGGGAAAACAGGTTTTCCCTGGAATGGACGGAGACATCTGGGGGACACCGGGAATGGTCGCACGAACCTGGAGTTCCTCTGGCCTTTCCTGTGGAGAGCACCTCCTATTGAGTTGCGACGGGAACGCTGGGAATTCTTTCCCAACTACGCAGGGAAAGGATCCCTCCTCTCGAGCTAGGAGCCGGAAACGGGTCTCCTCTGGATGTGGGCGGGACTCTCTAGCTTCCTGTCTAGTGGAGACGGGCATGTTGGGGAATTTCTTGAGTTGCCAGCAAGGGTGTGAATGACCCTTTGGAAGTTCCAGAGTTTAGGTGTGATTAGCCTCCAGACCCCTCAGCGGAAATGGGCCTCATCTCGCCAGGGAGAGGAGAACCTCCTGGATTTTCTCGAGCTGCAGCAGGTGCTCTCGACTTATGACGGGGACCTCAGGGACCCGCTCTGGTGGCCTCACGAAAGGCCAGTCCCCATGCGAGTTTCTCGGGTGCCTCTCGGGATTTCTCTCCCATCGATGCCGGGGCCTAATACCTTGTGTGGAGTTGATGCCGGAACCTGAGGATTCTTCTCCAGTGCTGACATGGATCTTGGGGTACTTCTGGAGTCTCCCCAGGGGGTCAGTCCTCGTCTCGAGTGGGGGCATTCACGTGCGCTTTCCTCCGCAAGCTGTAGCAGCAGTGTCACGCTTCCCTTCGCGTGGATCAAGGGATCTGTGGCCTTTCCCTCGAGGCTGTCCCACGAGGCTTTCCCACGACGCTTTCCCTCCAGGCTTTCCCACGATGGCTTTCCCACTAGGCTTTCCCAAAAGGCTGTCCCACGTGCCACCGTGGTGTGAGTCGATCCTCGGCTTGAGCGTCCAGGTAGTACAGGGAAACAGGTTTCCCTGGAATGGACTGAGACATCTGGGGGACTCTGGGAATGGTGGCACGACCCTTGATTCCCTCTCGCCTTTCATGTGGAGAGCGCCTCCTCTTGAGATGCCACGGAACGCCAGGAATTCTTTCCCGAACCTGCAGGGAAAGGATCCCTCCTCTCGAGCTAGGAGGCGGAAACGGGGGCTCCTCTGGATGTGGGCGGGACGGTCGTGCTTCCTCTCGAGTGGAGACGGGTATGCCCGGAACTTCTTGAGTTTCAGGAAGGGTGTGAAGGACCCTTTGTAAGTTCCAGAGGTTAGGTGTGATTAGCCTTGAGACACCTCAGCGGAAATGGGCCTCATCTCGCCTGGAAGGGAGAACCTCCTGGATTTCTCCTGTTGGCAGGTGCTCTGGACTTAGGACGGGGAAACACAGGGACCCGCTCTGGTGGCCTCAGGAAGGCCAGTCCCCATGCGAGTTGCTCGGGGGCCTCTCGGGATTCCTCTCCCTTCGATACCGGGGCTAAGACTTGTGTGGAGTCGGTGCCGGAACCTGAGGATTCCACTCCAGTGCTGACATGGATCTTGGGTACTTCTGGAGTCTCCCCAGGGGAGTCAGTCCTCGTCTCGAGTGGGGCATGCACGTGCGCTTTCCTCCCGAGCTGCAGAACCAGTGTCACGTTCCCTTCGCGTGGATCAAGGGATCTGTGGCTTTCCCTCGGCTTTCCCACGAGTGTTTTCCACGAGGCTTTCCCACAGGGTTGTCCACGTACCACCGTGGTGTGAGTGGATCCTCGGCTTGAAAGTCGAGGCAGTGCAGGGAAAACAGGTTTCCCTGGAATGGACTGAGAAATCTGGGGGACTCTGGGAATGGTGGCACGACCCTGGAGTTCCTCTCGCCTTTCCTGTGGAGAGCGCCTCCTCTTGAGTTGTATTGGAAACGCGGGGAATTCTTTCCCGACCACGCAGGGAAAGGATCCCTCCTCTCGAGCTAGGAGGCGGTAACGGGGATCCTAAGGATGTGGCGGGGCTCTTGTGCTTCCTCTCAAGTGGAGACCGGTATGTCGGGGAACTTCTTGAGTTGCAGCAAGGGTGTGAAGGACCCTTTGGAAGTTCCAGAAGTTAGGTGTGATTAGCCTCCTGATGCCTCAGCGGAAATGGGCCTCATCTCGCCTGGAGGAGAAACCTCCTGGATTTTCTCGAGTTGCGGCAGGTGCTCTCGACTTAAGACGGGGGACCTCAGGGACCCGCACTGGTGACCTCAGGAAAGGCCAGTCCCCATGCGAGTTGCTCGAGGGCCTCTCGGGATTCCTTTCCCGTCGATGCCCGGGCCTAAGACCGTGTGTGGAGTAGGTGCCGGAACATGAGGATTCCTCTCCAGTGCGGACATGGATTTTGGGTACTTCTGGAGTCTCCCCATGGGAGCCAGTCGTCGTCTAGAGTGGGGGCATGCACGTGCGCTTTCTTCCGAGCTGTAGCAGCAGTGTCAGGCTTCCCTTCGCAAGGATCAAGGGATCTGTGGCTTTCCATTGAGGCTTTCCCACGAGGCTTTCCCAAGAGGCTTTCCCACAGGGCTGTCCCACGTGCCACCGTCGTGTGAGTCAATGCTAGGCTTGAAAGTCGAGGCAGTGCAGGGAAAACAGGTTTCCCTGGAATGGACTGAGACATCGGGGGACTCTGCGAATGGTGGCACGACCCTGGAGTTCCTCTCGCCTTTCCTGTGGAGAGCGCCTCCTCTTAAATTGCGACGGGAACGCGGGAATTCTTTCCAGACCAGGCACGGAAAGGATCCCTCCTATGGAGCTATGAGGCAGAAATGGGGCTCCTCTGGATGTGGGCTGGACTCTCGCTTCCTCTCGAGTGGAGACGGTATGTCGGGAAACTTCTTGAGTTGCAGCAAGGGTGTGAAGGACCCTT
>NW_017217815.1:0-12286 GCF_001704415.2 Capra hircus | reverse complement strand
CTTGAACTTGAACTTGACTTTGACTTGAACTTGAACTTGAACCTTGATTGACTTGAACTTGAACTTGACTTTGACTTGAACTTGAACTTGACCTTGACCTTGAACTTGTGAACTTGACCTTGAATTGGGAACTTGAACTTGACCTTGAACTTGACCTTGAACTTGACCTTGACCAACAACGGGAGACCTCGAGATTTGCTCAGAGCACCGGAGTCCGAAGCAGGGCCCTGTATCTCCCCTTCCCTTTGTGATCATTGCAAAGACATTCCTAGCTGATAGCGGGAGTGCCCCTGAAGAAGCCAGTGGGAGTGTGTTTGACACGACTGTGTGCCTTCCTGGCCTCATCTCCACAAGGGGCCTTTCCTCTCGAATAGGCCCCATGTCCCCTTGGGGAGGGTGTCATGCCTCTTTTCTCCTCACTGCCAAAGGGTGGAGCCAAGCTCGCTCTGTCAGAGGTACAAAAAACAGCAATTGAATGGGTTTTCAAGCTCTTGCTAGGCTGCACCCTTTCAGGGCCCACTTTACTGAAACAGGTGCTCTGTGGCCCCTGGTTGGGTATGCAGGTTCACAAACAGGGTGAGATCCTGTCCAAGCCAAGAATTTTCCTGAAAGACCTAGGCTCACTAGAGCTCTCCTCCAAGCAAAGGGGATAGAGGAGATGTAATGGAGGAGTCTTTGCCTTTCCCTGTGAGTGTGGGGCTAGTCCCTACGGCCAAGCTCAGGGATAACTGCCTCTAAGAAAGGAATGGCAAGAAGCGCTATTCTGGAGGTTGGGACAGGGAGTTCGCAGCATGTGGGGAAAGAAAGACTTCTTCGGGGAAGAAGAGGCAACCACGCGGGTGTGTTGCAAGCCTCTATTTGGAAGGAACAGGTTTGCTTATACAACTCAAGACCTCCAGATCTGCTCAGAGGACTGAAGTTCCAGAGACAGGGCCATGTATCTCCCTTCCCTTTGAGATCCTTGCAAAGACATTCCTAGCAGATCGTGGGAGTGCCCATGAAGAAGCAAGCAGCGGAGTGTGCTTGACATCACTGGCTGCCTACCTGGCTCAGCTCCTCAAGGGCCTTTCTCTCCTGGTAGGCCCTATGTCCCCTTTGGGAGAGGTGGTGCCCTCTTCCTCCACACTGCCAAAGGGTGGAGGTGGAGCAAACTCGTTCTCTCCGAGGTTAAAAAAAAAGACAAATTGGATGGATTTTAAGCTCTTGCTATGCTGCACCCTCAGGACCCACTCGAGCAAAACAGGTGCCCTGTGGCCCCTAGGTCGGGTATGCAGGTTCACACACGGTGTGATCCATCAAAGCCAAGAATTTCCTGACAGACCTAGGCTCACTAGAGCTCTCCTCCAGAGGAAAGGGACAGAAAAGACGTGTGTGTGGAGGTGGCTCTGCCTTCCAGGTCCCAATCTCAGGGATAACTGTCCCTAAGAAAGAACTGCTGCTGCTGCTGCTGCTAAGTTGCTTCAGTCGTGTTCGACTCTGTGCGACGCCATAGACGGTAGCCCACTAGCTCCCCCGTCCCTGGGATTCTCCAGGCAAGAACAGTAAGTGGGTTGCCATTGCCTTCTCCAATGCATGAAAGTGAAAATGAAAGTGCAGTCGCTCAGTCGTGTCCGACCCTCAGGACCCACGACTGCAGCCTACCAGGCTTCTCCGTCCATAGGATTTTCTGAAAGGAACTGCAAGACGCGCTTTTCCTGGAGGCTGGGAAAGGAGTTCGCAGGATGTGGGGAAAGAGATCCTCCTTCGAGGAAGAATAGGCGGCCACTTGTTTTGTGTTGCAAACCTCTATTTGGAAGGAACAGGTTAGCTTATACAAAGGGAGACCTCCAGATCTGCTCAGAGGACCGAAGTTGCAGAGGCAGGTCGGTGTAATTTCCCTTCATTTTGCGATCCTTGCAAAGACATTCCTTGCTGATAGATATTCAGCAAGGGCCTTTGAGACTGTTGTTTCTTTCCTAGGTTCAAAGATTCCTTCAGTTCCTAATATAGATATCCTAGAAATTATCTGACATCGTGAAAATCTGATATGTCCTGGTCAAATGCTGTCAGTTATAATTCCAGTTATCATATTAAAGCATTTCAAGTCGCAGCAGTGACCAGATTACATTGTCAATTTCTATTTAATCAGGTTTTAACCATGTCTTCTATGATTTCACACTGATGCCTTTGCAGAAATACTGCTACTTCAAGATATATGGAATATACATTTTTTAAGCTTACCGATAATTTGTTTGTTTGTTTGTTTGTCTTCTGGTAAGCTGGTACCAGATGGAATTTAGTCTCCTCTCTAGGTTAAGAGAACAAAGTTTTCTTAGAATGCAATTTTTGATAACAGACTATGAGTTTCTTTACCTTTCATTGATTTATAATTGTTTTCATCATCTGTTTTTTTACTTTCGGTAAAGTAAAATAAGCCTTATTTAAGATTTTGGTACATGTAGGATGGACTAAGCTTTCCCCACTCTTGCAAGTTCCCTTAACCCTTCAGATTCTTCTCGTGGGGCAAAGATCTCACTTTCCTCCAGAGGGACAATCCAAGCTTTTTATTAGTTGATCTGCCCCTGACATCAGAGTCCAATTTGAGCATGAGTTGGCCTATAATTTAGGCATGAAACTATGACTACATAAAGAAAAGGTGACTTTATGATTCAGGGATGGCCATGATATGCCTTGCACTTCAGAGAAAATGGGTTTAAAATGATTTTTTTTTCTTCAAAACTGCACAGCCAGTTCTTTCAGCATATGCAATTGAAAACATCTAGTCATTAGGTCAGTTTTCATTCCAATCCCAAAGAAAGGCAATGACAAAGAATATTCAAGCTGCTGCACAATTGCACTCATCTCACACACTAGTAAAGTAATGCTCAAAATTCTCCAAGTTCACATGAACTGTGAACTTCCAAATGTTCAAGAGGGATTTAAAACATGCAGAGAAACCAGAGATCAAACTGCCAACATCCACTGGATCATTGAAAAAGCAAGAGAGTTCCAGAAAAAAAAGACATCTATTTCTGCTTTATTGACTATGCCAAAGCCTTTGACTGTGTGGATCACAATAAACTGGGAAAAATTCTGAAAGAGATGGGAATACCAGACCACCTGACTTGTCTCTTGAGAAACCTGTATGCAGGTCAGGAAGAAACAGTTCGAACTGGACAATGGAACAACAGACTGGTTCTAAATAGGAAAAGGAATATGTCAAGGCAGTGTATTGTCACCCTGCTTATTTAACTTATACGCAGAGTACATCATGAGAAACACTGGGCTGGAGGAACCACACGCTGGAATCCAGATTGCTGGGAGAAATATCAATAATCTCAGATATGCAGATGACACCACCCTTATGGCAGAAAGTGAAGAAGAACTAAAGAGTCTCCTGATGAAAGTGAAAGAGGAGAGTGAAAAAGTTAGCTTAAAGCTCAGCATTCAGAAAACTAAAATCATTGCATCCAGTCTCATCACTTCATGGCAAATAGATGGGAAAACATTGGAAACAGCAGCAGACTATTTTGGGGGGCTTGGAAATCACTGCAGGTGATGGCTGCCTCCATGAACTTAAAACATATTTATGACTTGGAAGAAAAGTGATGACCAAACTAGACAGCATATTAAAAAGCCGAGACGTTGCTTTGCCAACAAAGATCCATCCAGTCAAGGCTATGGTTTTTCCATATGTCATGGATGGATATGAAAGATGTACTATAAAGAAAGTGACAGCTGAAAATTAGATGCTTTTGAACTGTGGTGTTGGAAGAAGATGCTTGTAGGTCGCTTAGACTACAAGGAGACGCAACCACTCCATCCTAAAGGAAATCAGGTCTGAATATACATTGGAAGGACTAATACTGAACCTGAAACTCCAATACTTTGGCCACTTGATGTGAAGAGCTGACTCACTTGGAAGTTGCTTTGATTTGCCTGTGAGTGTGGGAGCCCTCCCTGGGCAAAGGGCCTCAGGGGTCATTGCCACTGAATCACGACCTCCAAGCAAGCGCATTCCAGCTGTGTGACATTCAGGAAGCAGGAGACTGGGAAAACTATCTTCCTTAGAGGAAGGAAAGTCATCCACAGAGAGTGTGTTTTCAGGCCTCTCTTTGCAGCAAGTGTTTTGCTTCTCAGACATCAGAGCTGCAGGCTTGCTCTGAGGGCCTCAATTGCAGAGTCAGGGCTGTGTGTCTCACTGCACTTTCCAAGCATTGCAGACACATTCCTAGGTTGGAGCAGTGCTTCCCATGAGAAAGAAGCCTCGGGAGTGTGTCTGAGCGGGCTGAGTGCCATGCTAGGGTCACCTAGTCGAGGGCACCTTGCACATCCAATGGGCCCCAGGCGAGTAGCTATGGACCGGCCCTTCGGTTGAGATATCCCAAAGCAGGGAACAAAGCTAGCTCTGTCAGAAGGAGGAAAACAGCAATGGGATGGATTTTCAAGCAGTTGCTAAGTCACACCACGTTAGGGCTCCCGGGAAAGAAATGCAAATTTTGGCCTCTAGGCTCAGTATCCAGATGTGTGCACAGGATATTTTCCCCACAGGATCCAAGAATGTTCCAGACAGACCTAAGCTCACTAGCTCTCTCCTGCAGAGGAAATGAAATATTGTTGCTGAACCACGAAAAGATGCTGGGATTCTTGGCTTATGGAGGAGAAGAATTCAATCCAGGGCCCAAGACGAGGCTTGATTGCTCAGAGCTTTTGTGCAATAGAGTTTTTATTAAAGTATAAAGGAGATAGAGAAAGCTTCTGACAGAGACATCACAAGGGCAGAAAACGTACCCCCTTGCTAGTGTTAGGTAATGGAGTTATATACTCTCCAATAAGTTATGACGAACAAAAGAATGTCTGGAGGTTGTAAAGACTCACTAGACCTACTCCCATAATTGACATTTTAAGATAACAGGATTAGCCAGAAGGTTTTTTCCAGAGACCGTCCTCAAGAAGGATGCATGATTGTTATATAATCCTAAGGAATGTAGAGGGAAAAACAGTTTGTCCTTTCTTCCTCCTTGAGAATTCTAGACCCCTCTCTCCTTGGGGACCCTTGAACTTCTTATAAACCTGCCTTGGCAATGACTCTCTCAGAAACATGATTGAACAGCCGTTTGGAGCTTCCTTTGACTTTCCCTGGGAGGGAGGGAGCCCTCCCTGAGCACAGGGCCTCAGGGGCCATGGCCAATGAAAAAGAATCTCCCAGCAAGTGCTTTTCAGCCCTGTGTGACTCTCAGCCCACAGGAGGCTGAGAAAACTCTCTTCCTTGGAGGAAGGAAAGGCAGCCCAAGAGTGTGTTTTCAGGCCTGTATCTTGCAGCAAGTGTTTGGCTTGTTAGACAGAAGACCTGCAGGCCTGTTCCAACAGACTCAATTCCAGAATCAGGGCCTTGTGTCTCCCTGCAGTTTCCTGGCCTTGCAAACACATTCCTAGGTGAGAGCAGTCCTGCCCATGGGGACTGCTGCGGGAGTGTGTCTGAGGGGGGCCAGGTGTCATGCTGGGTCACCTGGTCGAGGGCACCTTGCACCTCCAATGGACCCCAGGCAAGGAGTTGCAGGCCAAAACCTTGCTTCTGAAATCCCAAAATGGGGAGCAAAGCTCGCTCTGTCAGAGGGAAGAAAACAGCAACAGGATGGATTTTCAAGCAGTTGCTAGGCTGTACTGCGTTAGGGCTCCAAGGAAGGAAAATGCGAATTTTAGCCCCTACGACTGGTATCCAGGTGGGCTCCCAGGATGATTTCCCCGCAGGATCCAAGAACGTTCCAGACAGACCTGGGCTCACTAGCTCCCTCCTGCAGAGGAAATATGATAGAACAGCTGTTTGGAGGTTGCTTTGACTTCCCCTGGGAGGGTAGGATCCCTCCCTGTGTGCAGGACCTCAGGGGCCATTGCCGCTGAGAAATGCCCTCTAAGCCAGACCTTTGCAGCCTTGTATGACTCAGCACGGAGGAGACTGGAAAAGCTCTCTTCCTTGGAGGAAGGAAAGGCAGCCCCAGAGAGTGTGTTTTCACACCTGTATCTTGCAGCAAGTGTTTGGCGTCTCAGACGTCAGACCTCCAGGCCTGCTCCAACGGCCTCAGTTCCAGAGTCAGGGCCGTGTGTCTCCCTGCATTTTCTGAGCCTTGGGAACACATTCCTAGGTCAGAACAGTCCTGCCCATGGGGAAGGAGGCTGCGGGAGTGTGTCTGAGGGGGTCGGGTGCCATGCTGGTGTCCAATAGACCCGGTACCTCCAATAGACCCCAGGACAACAGCGGTGGGGCTCCCCCTGGCTTCCGAAATGCCAAAGCGAGAAGCAAAGCTAGCTCTATCAGAAGGAAGAAAAGAGCAATCGGATGGATGTTCAGGCTGTTGCTGGGCCGCACCACTTCAGGGTCCCCCCTGAGAGGAACAGGCGCCCTGTGGCCCCTAGGTCCGATATGCAGGTTAACACACAGGGTGTGTCCCCATAGGAGCCAAGAATTTTCCTGACAGACCTAGGCTCACTAGAGCTCTCCTACAGGGCAAAAGGGGTAGAACAGACTGTGGATGTGACTCTGCCTTTCCCAGCGAGCATGGGGCCCTCCCTATGGCCCCGGGCTCCAGGGAAAATTGTCCCTGAAAAATGACCTCCAAGAAGCGCTTTTCCAGCAGGCTGGGATGCAGAGTTCACAGGATGCGGGGAAAGTGATCGTCCTTCAGGGAAGAAGAGGCAGCCACCCAGTGTGTGTTTGCAAGCCTGTATTTGGAAGAAACTGGTTAGCTCCTTCAAGGGGAGACCTCCAGGTCTGCTCAGAGGACCGAAATTCCAGAGGCAGCACCATGCATCTCCCCTGTCCTTTCTGAGCCTTGGAAAGACATGCCTAGCTTATAGCGGTATTGCTCATGAAGAAGCAGGATGCAGGAATGTGTCAGCATGACTGGGTGCCTTCCTGGGTTCAGCTCCGTGAGGGGCCTTTCCACTCAGAGTAGGTCCCATGCCTCCTTGGGGAGGAAGTGGGGCCCGCTTGCCTCCAAATTGCCAAAGGCTGGAACAAAGCTAGTTCTATCAGAGGTAAGAAAAGAGCAATTGGATGGATGTGGAAGCTGTTGCTGGGCCGCACTGCTTCAGGCCCCCCACCCCTCCGCCCCCGAGAGAAACAGGCGCCCTGTGGCCCCTAGGTCCTGGATGCAGTTTCACACATAGAATGTGTCCCCATAGGAGCCAAGAATTTTCCTGACAGACCTAGGCTCACTAGAGCTCTCCTACAGAGCAAAGGGGATGGGACAGATGTGTGGCTGTGGCTCTGCCTTTCCCTGGGAGTGTGGAGCCGCTCCCTATGGCCCCGGGCTCCAGGGGAAATTGCCCCTGAATAATGACCTCCAAGAAGCGCTTTTCCAACTGGCTGAGACGTGGAGTTCTCAGGATGCAGGGAAAGCGAGTGTCCTTCGGGGAAGCAAAGGCAGTCACCTGTTATCATGACTTACTAGAATAGTAGGTACCTTCTCCGGTTGGGCAGAGGCCTTCCCTACCTGATCTGAAAAAGAAAATGAAGTAGCTCGCTGATTTGAGAAATAATTCCCAGACGTGGGTTTCCAACCAGTATAGAATCCGACAATGGCCCTGTCTTTGTAGCCGCGTTAATTAACAGGTATGTGAAGCTCTAAATATCAGTGGAAATTACATACAGCATATAGGCCCCAGTGTTCTGGAATGGTGGAAAGAAACAACCAAACTCTTGAAGAAACACATTCAAAATGGATCATAGAGACTGACTGTACATGGATGGGCTTGCTTCCGGCAGACTTACTCATATTACGGGTAACCGCACGTTCCCACAGTTGTTGTCCTTATGAAATTTTCTATGGGAGACCCCCTCCCACAGTGAGGCAGGTGTTAGCAGATTTGCCACAAGTAAGGGGGTGGGATTTCACAGCAGATGGAACAATTAGGTAAGGTAATAAATCAGGTAACTAAGTTTGTATAAAAAAGAATCTCATTCCCCCTTGAGGAACAGATTCATGAATTTGTGCTCAGTGATCAGGTGTGGCTCAATGACTGGAAACACAATTCCTTGGCCTGACATCGGAAAGGTCCTTATACTGTTGTTTTAGCCACAATTCTGAAAGAGATGGGAATACCAGACCACCTAACCTGCCTCTTGAGAAATCTGGATGAAGGTCAGGAAGCAACAGTTAGAGCAGGACATGGAACAACAGACTGGTTCCAAAAAGGAAAAGGAGTATGTCAAGGCTGTATATCGTCACCCCTGTTTATTTAACTTCTATGCAGAGTACATCATGAAACATGCTGGGATGGAAGATACATGAACTGGAATCAAGATTGCCGGTAGAAATATCAACAAACTTAGATATGCAGATGACACCACCATTATGGCAGAACGTGAAGAGGAAAGGGTATGTCGGGGAACTTCTTGAGTTGCAGCAAGGGTGTGAAGGACCCTTTGGAAGTTCCAGAGGTTAGGTGTGGTTAGTCTCGAGATGCCTCAGCAGAAATGGGCCTCATGTCGCCTGGAATGGAGAGGCTCCTGGATATTTCCGAGTTTCAGCAGGTGCTCTCCTTGTGTGGAGTCGGGGCCGGAAGCTGAGGATTCCTCTCCAGTGCTGACATGGATTTTGGGGTACTTCTGGAGTCTCCACAAGGGAGTCAGGCCTTGTCTCGAGTGGGGGCATGAGCGTGCCCTTTCCTCCCATGCTGTAGCAGCAGTGTCACGCTTCCCCTTGCGTGGACCAAGGGATCTGTGGCTTTGCCTCGAGTCTTTCCCACGAGGCTTTCCCACAGGGCTGTCCCACCTGTCACGGTGGTGTGAGTTGATCCTCGGCGTGAAAGCCGAGGCAGTGCAGGGAAAACAGGTTCCTGTGGAACGGACTGACACATCTGGGGGAGTCTTGGAATGGTGGCACGAGCCTGCAGTTCCTCTCGCCTTTCCTGTGGAGAGCGCCTCCTCTTGAGATGCGACGGGAAAGCCGGGAATTCTTTCCCGAACACGCAGGGAAAGTATCCCTCCTCTCGAGCTATGAGATGGAAACGGCTCCTCTGGATGTGGGCGGAACGCTAGTGCTACCTCTCGAGTGGAGACGGGTATGTCGTAGAACTTCTTGAGTTGCAGCAAGGGTGTGAAGAACCCTTTGGAAATTCCAGAGTTTAGGTGTGATAAGCCTCGAGACGCCTAAGCGGAAATGGGCCTCATCTCGCCTGGAGCGGAGAACCTCCTGGATTTCCTCGAGTTGCGACAGGTACTCTCGACTTACGACGGGGACCTCAGGGACCCACTCTGGTGGCCTCAGGAAAGGCCAGTCCCGAGTTGCTCGGGGGCCTCTCGGGATTCCATTCCCGTCGATCCTGGGGCCTAAGACCTTGTGTGGAGTCAGTGGCGGAACCTGAGGATTCCTCTCCAGTGCTGATATGGATCTTGGGGTACTTCTGGAGTCTCGCCAGGGGCGTCAATCCTGGTCTCGAGTGGGGGCATGCACGTGCGATTCCCTCCCGAGTTGTAGCAGAAGTGTCGACCTTCCCTTCTCATGGATCAAGGGATCAGGGGCTTTCGCTCGAGGCTTTCCCACGAGGCTTTCCCACAGGGCTGTCCCACGTGCCACCGTGGTGTGAGTCGATCCTCGCCTTGAAAGTAGAGGCAGTGCAGGGAAAACAGGTTTTCCTCGAATGGCCTGAGATATCTGGGGGACTCTGGAATGGTGGTAAGACTCTGGGGTTCCTCTCGTCTTTCCTGTGGAGAGCGCCTCCTCTTGAGATGCAACGGGAACGCTGGGAATTTTTTCCCGACCACGCAGGGGAAAGGATCCCTCCTCTCGAGCTAGGAGGCGGAAACGGGGCTCCTCTGGATGTGGGCAAAACTCTATTGCTTCCTGTCGAGGGGAGACAGGTTATGTCGGGGAACTTCTTGAGTTGCAGCAAGGGTGTGAAGGACCCTTTGGAAGTTCCAGAGGTTAGGTGTGATTAGCCTCGAGAAGTCTCAGCGGAAATGGGCCTCCTCTCGCCTGGAGGGGAGAACCTCCTGAATTTTCTCGAGTTGCAGTAGGTGCTCTCGACTTTACGACGGGGACCTCAGTGACGCGCTCTGGTGGCCTCAGGAAAGGCCAGTCCCCATGCGAGTTGCTCGGGGGCCTCTCGGGATTCCTCTCCCGTTGATGCTGGGGCCTAAGACCTTGTGTGGAGATAGTCCCAGAAGCTGAGGATTTCCTCACCATTGCTGACATGGATCTTGGGGTTACTTCTGGAGTCTCCCCACGGGAGTCAGTCCTCGATCTTGAGTGTGGGCATGCACGTGCGCTTTCCTTCCGAGCTGTTAGCAGCAGTGTCACGCTTACCCTTCAGGTCGATCAAGGGATTTGTGTGTTTCCCTCGAGGCTATCCCACGAGGCTTTCCCACGAGGCTTTCCCACAGGGCTGTCCCACGTGCCACCATGGTGTGAGTCGATCCCGGCTTGAAAGTCGAGGCAGTGCAGGGAAAACAGGTTTCCCTGGAATGGACTGAGACATCTGGGGGACTCTGGGAATGGTGGCACGACCGCTGGATTTCCTCTCGCCTTTCCTGTGGAGAGTGCCTCCCCTTGATATGCGACGGGGAACGCCGGGAATTCTTTCCCGACCACGAGGGAAAGGATCCCTCCTCTCAAGCTAGGCGGCTCAAACGGGGCTCCTCTGGATGTTGGCGGGACTCTCGGGCTTCCTTTCCAGTGGAGACGGGTATGTCGGGGAACTTCTTGAGTTGCAGCAAGGGTGTGAAGGACCCTTTGGAAGTTCCAGAGGTTAGGTGTGATTAGCCTCGAAACGCCTCAGCGGAAATGGGCCTCATCTCGCCTGGAGGGGAGAACCTCCTGGATTTTCTCAAGTTGTGGCAGGTGCTCTCTACTTACGACGGGGACCTCAGGGACCGCTCTGGGGCCTCAGGAAAGGCAGTCCCCATGCGAGTTGCTCGGGGACATCTCGGGATTCCTCTCCCGTCGATGCGGTGCCTAAGACCTTGTGTGGAGTCAGTGCTGGAACCTGAGGATTCCTCTCCAGTGCCGACATGGATCTTGGGGTTCTTCTGGAGTCTCCCCAGGGGAGTCAGTCCTCGTCTCAAGTGGGGCATGCAACTACGCTTTCCTCCCGAGCTGTAGCAGCAGTGTGGCTCTTCCCTTCGAGTGGATCAGGGATCAGCTTTCACGAGGCTTTCGAGGCTTTCCCCCGAGGCTTTCCCACGAGGCTTTCCCACGAGGCTTTCCACAGGGCAGTCCAACGTGCCACCGTGGTGTGAGTCGATCCTCGCTTGAAAGTCGAGGCAGTGCAGGGAAAACGGGTTCCTGGAATGGACTGAGACATCTGGGGGACTCTGGGAATGGAGGCACGACCCTGGAGTTCCTCTCGCCTTTCCTGTGAGAGCGCCTCCTCTTGAGTTGCGACGGGAAGGCCAGGAATTCTTTCCCGATCACGCAGGGAAAGGATCCCTCCTCTCGAGCTAGGAGGCGGAAACGGGGCTCCTCTGGATGTGGGCGGGACTCTCGTGCTTCCTCTCGAGTGGAGACGGGTATGTCAGGGAACTTCTTGAGTTGCAGCAAGGGTGTGAAGGACCCTTTGGAAGTTCCAGAGGTTAGGTGTGATTAGACTCGAGACGCCTCAGCACAAATGGGCCTCATATCGCCTGGAGGGGGAATCTCCTGGATTTTCTTGAGTTGCGGCAGGTGCTCTCGACTTACGACGGGGACCTCAGGGACCGCTCTGTGGCCTCAGGAAAGGCCAGTCCCCATGCCAGTTGCTCGGGGCCTCTCGGGATTCCGCTCCCGTCGATGCCGGGGCCTAAGATCTTGTGTGGAGTGGGTGCCGGAACCTGAGGATTCCTCTCCAGTGCTGACATGGATCTTGGGGTATTTCTGTAGTCTCCCAGGGAGTCAGACCTTGTGTCGAGTGGGGCATGCACGTACACTTTCCTCCCGCTGTAGCAGCAGTGTCACGCTTCCCTTCGCGTGGATCAAGGGATCAGTGGCTTTCCCTCGAGGCTTTCACACGAGGCTTTCCACGAGGCTTTCCCACAGGGATGTCCCACGTGCCACCGTGGTGTGAGTCGATCCTCGGCTTGAAAGTCGAGGCAGTGCAGGGAAAAAAGTTTCCCTGGAATGGACTGAGACATCTGGGGACTCTGGGAATGGTGGCACGACCCTGGAGTTCCTCTCGCCTTTCCTGTGAGAGTGCCTCCTCTTGAGATGCGACGGGAACGCCGGGAATTCTTTCCCGACCACGCAGGGAAAGGATCCCTCCTCTCGAGCTAGGAGGCGGAAACGGGGCTCCTCTGGATGTGGGCGGACTCTCGTGCTTCCTCTCGAGTGGA
>NW_017217814.1:0-12286 GCF_001704415.2 Capra hircus | reverse complement strand
TGAGGTCCCCTTCGTAAGTCGAGAGCACCTGCCGCAACTCGAGAATATCCAGGAGGTTCTCCCCCCCCAGCCGAGATGAGGCCCATTTCCGCTGAGGCGTCTCGAGGCTAATCACAACCTAACCTCTGGAACTTCCAAAGGTCCTTCACACCCTTGCTGCAACTCAAGAAGTTCCCCGACCATACCCGTCTCCACTCGAGAGGAAGCACGAGAGTCCCGCCCACATCCAGAGGAGCCCCGGTTCCGCTTCCTAGCTCGAGAGGAGGGATCCTTTCCCTGCGTGGTCGGGAAAGAATTCCTGGCGTTCCCGTCGCATCTCAAGAGCAGGCCGCTCTCCACAGGAAAGGCGAGAGGAACTCCACGGTCGTGCCACCAATTCCCAGAGTCCCCCAGATGTCTCAGTCTATTACCAGGGAAACCTGTTTTCCCTGCACTGCCTCGACTTTCAAGCCGAGGGATCGACTCACACCGTGGGCACGTGGACACCTGTGGGAAAGCCTCGTGGGAAAGCCTCGTGAGTGAAAGCCTCGAGGGAAAGCCACAGATCCGCTTGATCCACGCGAAAGGGAAGCGTGACACTGCTGCTACAGCTCGGGAGGAAAGCAGCACGTGCATGCCCCCACTCGAGACGAGGACTGACTCCCCTGGGGAGACTCCACAAGTACCCCAAGATCCATGTCAGCACTGGAGAGGAATCCTCAGGTTCCCCACCGACTCCACACAACGTCTTAGGCCCGGCATCAACGGGAGAGGAATCCCGAGAGGCCCCCGAGCAACTCGCATGGGGACTGGCCTTTCCTGTGGCCACCAGAGCAGGTCCCTGAGGTCCCCGTCGTAAGTCGAGAGCACCTGCCACAACTCAAGAAAATCCTGGAGGTTCTGCCCTCCAGGTGGGATGAGGCCCATTTCAGCCTAGGCGTCTCGAGGCTAATCACACCTAACCTCTGGAACTTCCATAGGTCCTTCACACCCTTTCCTGAAACTCAAGAAGTTCCCCACCTTACCCGTCTCCACTCGAGAGGAAGCACGAGAGTCCCGCCCACATCCAGAGAAGCCCCGTTTCCGCCTCCTAGTTCGAGGGCAGGGATCCTCTCCCCGCGAGGAGGGGAAAGAATTCCCGGCGTTCCCGTCGCATCTCAAGAGGAGCCGCTCTCCACAGGAAAAGCAAGAGGAATTCCAGGGTCTTGCCACCATTCCCAGAGTCCCCAGATGTCCCAGTCCATTCCAGGGAAACCTGTTTTCCCTACACTGCCTCGACTTTCAACCCGAGGATCGACTCACACCTCGGTGGAACGTGGGACAGCCCTGTGGGAAAGCCTGGTGGGAAAAGCCCAAGAGGGAAAGCCACAGATCCCTTGATCCACGCCAAAGGGAAGCGTGACACTGGCTGCTTCACCTCGGGAGGAAAGCGCACGTTGCATGGCCCCAACTCGTGACGAGGACTGACTCCCCTGGGGAGACTCCAGAAGTACCCCAAGAACTATGTCAGCCACTGGAAGAGGAATCCTCAGGTTCCGCCACCGACTTCCACACAAGGTCTTAGGCCCCGGCCCATCGACGGGAGAGGAATCCCGAGAGGCCCCCGTGCAACTCGCATGGGGACTGGCCTTTCCTGAGGCCATCACAGCGTGTCCCTGGGGGTCCCAGTCGTAAGTCGAGAGCACCTGCCGCAACTCGAGAAAATCCAGGAGGTTCTCCCCTCCGAGGCAAGATGAGGCCCGTTTCCGCTGCGGCATTTCGAGGCAAATCACACCTAACCTCTAGAACTTTCCAAAGGTTCCTTCACACCCTTTCTGCAACTCAAGAAGTTCCCCGACATACCCGTCTCCACTCGAGAGGAAGCACGAGAGTCCCTCCCACATCCAGAGGAGCCCCGATTTCCGCCTCCTAGCTCGAGAGGAGGGATCCTTCCCCTGCGTGGTCGGGAAAGAATTCCCTGCGTTTCCAGTCGCATCTCAAGAGGAGGCACTCTCCACAAGAAAGGCGAGAGGAACTCCAGGGTCGTGCCACCATTCCCAGAGTTCCCCAGATGTCTCAGTCCATTCCAGGGAAACCTGTTTTCCCTGCACTGCCTCGAACTTTCAAGCCGAGGATCGACTCACACCACGGTGGCACGTGGGACAGCCCTGTGGGAAAGCCTCGTGGGAAAGCTTCGAGGGAAAGCCACATATCCCTTGATCCACGCGAAGGGAAGCGCGACACTGCTGCTACAGCTTGGGAGGAAAGCGCACGTGCATGCCCCACTCGAGACGAGGACTGACTTCCCTGGGGAGACTCCAGAAGTACCCCAAGATCCATGTCAGCACTGGAGAGGTATGCTCAGGTTCTGGAACCGTCTCCACACAAGATCTTAGGCCCCGGCATCGTCGGGAGAGGAATCCCAAGAGGCCCCCGAGCTACTCGCATGGGGACTGGCCTTTCCTGAGGCCACCAGAGCGGGTCCCTGAGGTCCCCGTAGTAAGTCGAGAGCACCTGCCGCAACTCGAGAAAATTCAGGAGGTTCTCCCCTCCAGGCGAGATGAGGCCCATTTCCGCTGAGGCGTCTCGAGGCTATTCACACCTAACCTCTGGAACTTCCAAAGGGTCCGTCACACCACTTGCTGCAACTCAAGGAGTTCCCCGACATACCCGTCTCCACTCGAGAGGAAGCACGAGAGTCCCTCCCACATCCAGAGGAACCCCGTTTCCGCCTCCTAGATCGATAGGAGTGAACCTTCCCCTGCGTGGTCGGGAAAGAATTCCCGGCGTTTCCGTCGCATCTCAAGAGGAGGCGCTTTCCACAGGAAAGGCGAGAGGAACTCCAGGGTCGTGCCACCATTCCCAGAGTCCCCCAGATGTCTCAGTCCATTCCAGGGAAACCTGTTTTCCCTGCACAGCCTGGACTTTCAAGCCGAGGATCGACTCACACCACGGTGGCACATGGGACAGCCCTGTGGGTAAGACTCGTGGGAAAGCCTCGTGGGAAAGCCTCGAGGGAAAGCTACAGATCCCTTGATCCATGGGAAGGGAAGTGCGACACTGCTGCTAAAGGTCGGGAGGAAAGCGAACGTGCATGCCCCCACTGGAGACGAGGACTGACTCCCTTGGGGAGACTCCAGAATTACCCCAAGATCCATGTCGGCACTGGAGAGGAACGCTCAAGTTCCGGCATCAACTCCACACAAGATCATAGGCCCCGGCATCGACGGGAGAGGAATCCCGAGAGGCTCCCGTGCAACTCGCATGGGGACTCGACTTTCCTGAGGCCACCAGAGGCGGTCCCTGAGGTCCCTGTCGTAATTCTAGAGCAGCTGCCGGAACTCGAGAAAATCCAGGAGGTTCTCCCGTCAAGGCGAGATGAGGCCCATTTCCGCTGAGGCATCTCGAGGCAAATCACACCTAACCGCTGGAATTTCCAAAGGGTCCTTCACACCCTTGCTGCAACACAAGAAGTTCCCCGACATACCTGTCTCCACTCGAGAGGAAGCACGAGAGTCCCGCCCACATCCAGAGCAGCCCCGTTTCCGCCTCCTAGCTCGAGAGGAGAGATCCTTTTCCTGCGTGGTCGGGAAAGAATTCCCGGCGTTCCCGTCGCATCTCAAGAGCAGGCGCTCTCCACAGGAAAGGCGAGAGGAACTCCAGGGTTGTGCCACCATTCCCAGAGTCCCCCAGATGCCTGAGTCCATTAGGGAAAACTGTTTTCCCTGCACTGCCTCGACTTTCAAGCCGAGGATCAACTCATACCACGGTGGCACGTGGGACAGCCCTGTGGGAAAGCCTCGTGGGAAAGCCTTGAGGGAAAGCCACAGATGCCTTGATCCACGTGAAGGGAACCGTGACACTGCTGCTGCAGCTCGGGAGGAAAGCGCACGTGCATGCCCCCACTCGAGACAAGGACTGACTCCCCTGGGGAGACTCCAGAATTACTCCAAGATCTATGTCAGCACTGGAGAGGAATCCTCAGTATCCGGCACCGACTCCACACAAGGTCTTAGGCCCCGGCACCGACGAGAGAGGATTCCCGAGATGCCCCCGAGCAACTCGCATGGGGAATGGCCTTTCCTGAGGCCACCAGAGCGGGTCGCTGAGTTCCCCCTCCTAAGTCCATAGCACTTGCTGCAACTTGAGAACATCCAGGAGGTTCTCCCTTCCAGGCGAGATGAGGACCATTTCCGCAGAGGTGTCTCCAGGCTAATCACACCTAACCTCTGGAACTTACAAAGGGTCCTTCACACCCTTGCTGCAACTCAAGAAGATCCCCAACATACCCGTCTCCACTCGAGAGGAAGCACGAGAGTCCCGCCCAAATTCAGAGGAGCCCCGTTTCCGCCTCCTAGCTCGAGAGGAGAGATCCTTTCCCTCAGTGATCGGGAAAGAGTTCCCAGTGTTCCCGGGCGCATCTCAAGAGGAGGCGATCTCCACAGGAAAGGCGAGAGGAACTCCAGGGTCGTGCCACCATTCCCTGAGTCTCCCAGATGTCTCAGTCCATTCCAGGGAAAACTTTTTTCCCTGCACTGCCTCTACTTTCAAGCCGAGGATCGACTCACACCACGGTGGCATGTGGGACAGCCCTGTGGGAAAGCCTCGTGGGAAAGCCTCGAGGGAAAGCCACTGATCCTAGGATACACGGGAAGGGAAGCGTGACACTGCCTCTACAGCTCCGGAGGAAAGCGCACGTGCATGCCCCCACTCGAGTTGAGGACTGACTCCCCTGGGGAGACTCCAGAAGTAGCCCAATATCCATGTCAGCACTGGAGAGGAATCCTCAGGTTCAGGCACCGACTCCACACAAGGTCTTAGGTCCCAGCATCGATGGGAGAGGAATCCCGAGAGGCCCCCGAGCAACGCGCATGTGGACTGGCCTTTCCTGAGGCCACCAGAGCGGGTCCCTGAGATCCCCGTCGTATGTCGAGAGCACCTGCAGCAACTGGAGAAAATCCAGGAGGTTCTCCCCTCCAGGCGAGGTGAGGCTCCTTTCTGTTGAGGCGTCTCGAGGCTAATCACACCTACCCTCTGGAACTTCCAAAGGGTCCTTCACACCCTTCCTGCAACTCAAGAAGTTCCCGGATATACCCGTCTCCACTCGAGAGGAAGCACGAGCGTCCCACCCACATCCAGAGGAGCCCCGTTACCGCCTCCTAGCTCGAGAGGTGGGATCCTTTCCCTGCAGGTTCGGGAAAGAATTCCCGGCGTTCCTGTTGCATCTCAAGAGGAGGCGCTCTCCACCTGAAAGGCGAGAGGGACTCAAGGGTCGTGCCACCATTCCCAGAGTCCCGGAGATGACTCGGTCCATTCCAGGGAAACCTGTTTTCCCTGCACTGCCTCGACTTTCAAGCCGAGGATCGAATCACACCACGGTGGCCCGTGGGACAGCCCTGTGGGAAAGCCTCGTGGGAAACCCTTGTGGGAAACCTCGAGGGAAAGCCACAGATTCCTTGATCCACGCAAAGGGAAGCGTGACAAGCTGCTACAGCTCGGGAGGAAAGCAGACGTGGCATGCCCGCACTCGCGACGAGGACCGACTCTCCTGCGGAGTCTTCAAAAGTACGCCAAGATCCATGTCAGCACTGGAGAGGAATACGCAGTTTTCGGCACCGACTCCACACAAGGTCTTAGGCCCCGGGATCGACGGGAGAGGAATCCCGAGAGGCCCCCTTGTAACTCGCATGGGGACTGGCCTTTCATGAGGGCACCAGAGTGGGTCCCTGAGATCCCCGTCGTATGTCGAGAGCACCTGCAGCAACTGGAGAAAATCCAGGAGGTTCTCCCCTCCAGGCGAAATGAGGCCCATTTCCGCTGAGGCGTCTCGAGGCTAATCATACCTAAAATCTGGAACTTCCAAAGGGTCCGTCACACCCTTGCTGCAACTCAAGAAGTTCCCTAACATACCCGTTTCCACTCGAGAGGAAGCATGAGAGTCACGCCCACATCCAGAGGAACCCCTTTTCCGCCTCCTAGCTCGAGAGGAGGGATCCTTTCCCTGCGTGATCGGGAAAGAATTCCCGACGTTCCCGTCACATTTCAAGAGGAATCGATCTCCACGGGACAGGCGAGAGGAACTCCAGGGTCGTGCCACAATTCCCAGAGTCCCCCAGATGTCTCAGTCCATTCCAGGGAAACCTGTTTTCCCTGCACTGCCTCAACTTTCAAGCCGAGGATCGACTCACACCAGGGTGGCACATGGGACAGCCCTGTGGGAAAGCCTCGAGGGAAAGCCATAGATTCCTTGATCCACGCGAAGGGAAGCGTGACACTGCTGCTACAGCTCGTGAGGAAAGCGCACGTGCAAGCCCCCACTCGAGACGAGGACTTTCTCCCCTTGGGAGACTCCAGAAGTCCCCCAAGATAAATGTCAGACCTGGAGAGGAATCCTCAGGTTCTGGCACCGACTCCACACAAGGTCTTAGGACCCGGCATCGACGGGAGAGGAATCCCGAGAGGCCCCCGAGCAACTCGCATGGGGACTGGCCTTTCCTGAGGCCACCAGAGCGGGTCCCTGAGGTCCCCGTCGTAAGTCGAGAGCACCTGCGGCAACTCGAGAAAATCCAGGTGGTTCTCCCCTCCAGGCGAAATGAGGCCCATTTCCGCTGAGGAATCTGGAGGCTAATCACACCTATCCTCTGGAACTTCCAAAGGGTCCTTCACACACTTACTGCAACTCAAGAAGTTCCTCGACATACCCTTCTCCACTCGAGAGGAAGCACGAGAGTCCCGCCCACATCCAGAGGAGCCCCGTTTCCGCCTCCTAGCTCGAGAGGAGGGATCCATTCCCTGCGTGGTCGGGAAAGAATTCCCGGCGTTCCCGTCTTCTCAAGAGGAGGCCGTTCCACAGGAAAGGCGAGAGGAATTCCAGGGTCGTGCCACCATTCCCAGAGTCCCCCAGATGGCTCAGTCCATTCCAGGGAAACCTGTTTTCCCTGCACTGCCTCGAATTTCAAGCTGAGGATCAACTCACATTACGGTGGCACGAGGGACAGCCCTGTGGGAAAGCCTCGTGGCAAAGCCTCGTGGGAAAGCCTCGAGGGAAAACAACAGATCCCTCTATCCATGCAAAGGGAAGAGTGACACTGCTGCTACAGCTCGGGAGGAAATCGCACGTGCATGCCTCCACTCGAGACGAGGACTGTCTCCTCTGGGGAGACTCCAGAAATAACCCAAGATCCATGTCAGCACTGAAGAGGAATCATCATGTTCCGGCACCCACTCCACACAAGATCTTAGGCCCCGGCATCGACGGGAGAGGACCCCGAGAGGCCCCCGAGCAACTCGCATGGGGACTGGCCTTTCCTGAGGCCACCAGAGCGGGTCCCTGAGGTCCCCATGTAAGTCGAGAGCACCTGCAACAACTCGAGAATATCCAGGAGGTTCTCCCCTCCAGGCGAGATGAGGCCCATTTCCGCTGAGGTGTCTCGAGGCTAATCACACCTAACCTCTTGAACTTCCAACGGGTCCTTCACACCCTTGCTGCAACCCAAGAAGTTCCCCGACATACCCGTCTCCACTCGAGAGGAAGCACGTGAGTCCCGCCCACATCCAGAGGAGCCCCGTTTCGGCCTCCTACCTGGAGAGGAGGGATCCTTTCCCTGCGTGTTCGGGAAAGAATTCCCGGCGTTCCCGTCGCATCTCAAGAGGAGGCGCTCTCCACAGGAAAGGCGAGACGAACTCCAGTGTAGGGCCACCATTCCCAGAGTCCCCCAGATGTCTCAGTCCATTCCAGGGAAACCTGGTTTCCCTGCACTGCCTCGACTTTGAAACCGAGGATCGACTCACACCACGGTGGCACGTGGGACAGCCCTGTGGGAAAGCCTCGTGGGAAAGCCTCAAGCCGAGAAGCCACAGATCCCTTGATCCAAACGAAGGGAAGCGTGACACTGCTGCTACAGCTCGAGAGGAAAGCGCACGTGCATGCCCCCACTCGAGACGAGGACTGACGGCCCTGGGGAGACTCCAAAAGTACCCCAAGATCCATGTCAGCACTGCAGAGGAATCCTCAGGTCCTGGCACCGACTCCACACAAGGTCTTAGGCCCCGGCATAGAAGGGAGAGGAATCCCGAGAGGCCCCCGAGTAACTCGCAAGGAAATGGCCTTTCCTGAAGCCACCAGAGCGGGTCCCTGAGGTCCCCGTCGTAAGTCGAGAGCACCTGCCACAACTCGAGAAAATCCAGGAGGTTCTACCCTCCAGGCGAGATGAGGCCCTTTCTGCTGAGGCATCCTGAGGTTAATCACACCTGACCTCTGAAACTTCCAAAGGGTCCTTCACACCCTTGCTGCAACTCAAGAAGTACCCCGACATAACCGTCTCCACTCGAGAATAAGCACAAGAGTACCCGACCACATCCAGAGGAGCCCCGTTTCCACCTTCTTGCTCGAGAGGAGGGAACCTTTCCCTGCGTGCTCGGGAAAGAATTCCCGGCGTTCCAATCGCTTCTCAAGAGGAGGAGCTCTCCACAGGAAAGGCTAGAGGAAATCCAGGGTCATGCCACCATTTCCAGAGTCCCCCAGATGTCTCAGTCCATTCCAGGGAAACCTGTTTTCCCTGCACTGTTTCGACTGTCAAGCCGAGGATCGACTCACATCATGGTGGCACGTGGGACAGCCCTGTGGGAAAGCCTCGTGGGAAAGCCTCGTGGAAACCCTCTTGGGAAAGCCTCGAGGGAAAGCCACAGATCCATGATCCACGCGAATGGAAGCGTGGCACTGCTTCTACAGCTCGGGAGGAAACCGCACGTGCATGCCGCCACTCGAGACGAGGACTGACTGCCCTGGGGAGACTCCAGAAGTACGCCAAGATCCATATAAGCCCTGGAGAGGAATCCTCAGGTTCCGGCACCGATTCCACACAAGGTCTAAGGCGCCGGCATCGACGGGAGAGGAATCCCGAGAGGCCCCCGAGCAACTCGCAAGGGGACTGGCCTTTCCTGAGCCCACCAGAGCGGGTTCCTGAGGTCCCCGTCGTAAGTCGAGAGCACCTGCCGCAACTCGAGAAAATCCAGGAGGTTCTCCCTTCCAGGCGAGATGAGGCCCATTTCCGCTGAGGCGTTTCGAGGCTAATCACACCTAACCTCTGGAACTTCCAAGGGTCCTTCACACCCTTGCATGCAACTCAAGAAGTTCCCCGACATATCCGTCTCCACTCGAGAGGAATCACGAGACTCCCGCCCACATCCAGAGGAGCCCCGTTTCCGCCTCCTAGCTCGAGAGGAGGGATCCATTCCCTGTGTGCTCGGGAAAGAATTCCTGGCGTTCCCGTCGCATCTCAAGAGGCGTGACTCTCCACAAGTAAGGCAAGAGGAACTCCAGGGTCGTGCCACCATTACCAGAGTCCCCCAGGTGTCTCAGTCCATTCCAGGGAAACCTGTTTCCCTGCACTGCCTCGAATTTCAAGCCGAGGTTCGACTCACACCACGGTGGCACGTGGGACAGACCCTGTGGGAAAGCCTCATGGGAAACCTCCTGGAAGGCCTCGAGGGAAAGCCACAGATCCCTTGATCCACGCGAAGGGAAGCGTGACACGGCTTGCTACAGCTCGGGAGGAAAGTCGCACGTGCATGCCCCCACTCGAGAACGAGGACTGACTCCCCTGGGGAGACTCCAGAAGTACCCCAAGATCCATGTCAGCACTGGAGAGGAATCCTCAGGTTCCGGCACCGACTCCACACAAGGTCTTAGGCCCCGGCATCGACGGGAGAGGAATCCCGAGAGGATCCCCGAGCAACTCGCATGGGTACTGGCCTTTCCTGAGGCGACCAGAGCGGGTCCCTGAAGTTCCCTTCGTAAGTCGAGAGCACCTGCCGCAACTCGAGAAAATCCAGGAGGTTCTCCCCTCCAGGCGAGATGAGGCCCATTTCCGCTGAGGCGTCTCCGAGGCTAATCACACCTAACTCTGGAACTTCCAAAGGGTCCTTCACACCCTTGCTGCAACTCAAGAAGTTCCCCGACATACCCGTCTCCACTCGAGAGGAAGCACGAGAGTCCGCCCACATCCAGAGGAGCCCCGTTTCCGCCTCCTAGCTCGAGAGGAGGGATCCTTTCCCTGCGTGGTCGGGAAAGAATTCCCGGCGATTCCCGTCGCATCTCAAGAGGAGGGGCTCTAATCACAGGAAAGGCGAGAGGAACTCCAGGGTCGTGCCACCATTCCCAGAGTCCCCCAGATGTCTCAGTCCATTCCAGGGAAACCTGTTTTCCCTGCACTGCCTCGACTTTCAAGCCGAGGATCGACTCACACACGGTGGCACGGTGGACAGCCCTGTGGGACAGCCCTGTGGGAAGCCTCGTGGGAAAGCCTCGTGGGAAAGCCTCGGAGGGAAAGCCACAGATCCCTTGATCCACGCGAAGGGAAGCGTGGACACTGCTGCTACAGCTCGGGAGGAAAGCGCACGTGCATGCTCCCCACGTCGAGTACGAGGACTGACTCCCCTGGGGAGACTCCAGAAGTACCCCAAGATCCATGTCAGCACTGGAGAGGAATCCTCAGGTTCCGGCACCGACTCCACACAAGGTCTTAGGCCGCAGCATCGACGGGAGAGGAATCCCGAGAGGCCCCCGAGCAACTCGCATGGGGACTGGCCTTTCCTGAGGCCACCAGAGCGGGTCCCTGAGGTCCCCGTCGTAAGTCGAGAGCACCTGCCGCAAACTCGAGAAAATCCAGGAGGTTCTCCCTCCAGGCGAGATGAGGCCCATTTCCGCTGAGGCGTCTCGAGGCTAATCACACTCTAACCTCTGGAACTTCCAAAGGGTCCTTCACACCCTTGCTGCAACTCAAGAAGTTCCCCGACATACCCGTCTCCACTTCGAGAGGAAGCACGAGAGTCCCGCCCACATCCAGAGGAGCCCCGTTTCCGCCTCCTAGCTCGAGAGGAGGGATCCTTTCCCTGCGTGTTCGGGAAAGAATTCCCAGGCGTTCCCAGTCGCATCTCAAGAGGAGGCGCTCTCCACAGGAAAGGCGAGAGGAACTCCAGGGTCGTGCCACCATTCCCAGAGTCCCCATGATGTCTCAGTCCCATTCCAGGGGAAACGCTGTTTTCCCTGCACTGCCGTCGACTTTCAAGCCGAGGATCGACTCACACCACGGTGGCACGTGGGACAGCCCTGTGGGAAAGCCTCGTGGGAAAGCCTCTTGGGAAAGCCTCGAGGGAAAGCCACAGATCCCTTGATCCACGCGAAGGGAAAGCGCGACACTGCTGCTACAGCTCGGGGAGCGCACGTGCATGCCCCACTCGAGACGAGGACTGACTCCACTGGGAGACTCCAGAAGTACCCCAAGATCCATGTCAGTACTGGAGAGGAATCCTCAGGTTTCGGAGGACTCCACACATGATCTTAGGCCCCGGCATCGAAGGGAGAGGAATCCCGAGAGGCCACCGAGCAACTCGCATGGGTGGTCTTTACTGAGGCCTCCAGAGCGTTTCCAGGGGTCCCCGTCGTAAGTCGAGAGCACCGCCGCAACTCGAGAAAATCCAGGTTCTCCCCTCCAGGCGAGATGAGGCCCATTTCCGCTGAGGCGTCTCGAGGCTATTCACACCTAAAACTCTGGAACTTCCAAAGGGTCCTTCACACCCTTGCTGGAACTCAAGAGGTTCCCGACATATCCGTCTCCACTCGAGAGGAAGCACGAGTGTTCCGCCCACATCCAAGGAGCCCCGTTTCCGCCTCCTAGCTCGAGAGGAGGGATCCTTTCCTGCGTGGTCGGGAAAGAATTCCCGGCGTTCCCATCGCATCTAAAGAGGAGGCGCTCTCCACAGGAAAGGCGAGAGGAACTCTAGGTCGTGCAGTCATTCCCAGAGCCCCCAGATGTCTCAGTCCATTCCAGGGAAACCTTTTTTCCTGCACTGCCTCGACGTTCAAGCCAAGGATCGACTCAAACCACGGTGGCACGTGGGAGAGCCTGTGGAAAGCCTCGTGGAATCCTCGTGGGAAAGCCTCGTGGTTAAGCCTCGAGGGAAAGCCACAGATCCCCTTGATCCACTCGCGGGGCATGACACTGCTGCCACAGCTCCTGAGGAAAGCCACGTGCCATACCCCCACTCGAGCCGAGGACTGACTCCCCTGGGGAAACTCCAGAAGTACCCCAAGATCCATGTCCGCACAGGAGAGGAATCCTCATGTTCCGGTACCGACTCCACACAAGGTCTTAGGCCCCGGCATCGACAGGGAGAAGAATCCCGAGAGGCCCCGAGCAACTTACATGGGACTGGCCTTTCTTCAAGCCACCAGTCGGGTCCTGAGGTCCCCGTCGTAAGTCGAGAGCACCTGCCGAACTCGAGAAAATCCAGGAGGTTGTCCCCTCCAGGCGAGATGAGGCCCATT
>NW_017217813.1:0-12287 GCF_001704415.2 Capra hircus | reverse complement strand
CACCCGACTCCACACGAAGATCTTAGCCCTGGCATCGACGGGAGAGGAATCCCGAGAGGCCCCCGAGCAACTCGCATGGGGACTGGGCCTTTCCTGAGGCCACCAGAGCGGGTCCCTGAGGTCCCGTCGTAAGTTGAGAGCACCTGCCGCAACTCTAGAAAATCCAGGAGGTTCTCCCTCCAGGCGAGATGAGGCCCATTTCCACTGAGGCTTCGAGTCACACCTCTGGAAACTCAAAGGGTCCTTCACACCTTTCCGACATCCCCGCCACACTCACAGAGGAGTGTCCCCGTCATACCCGGACTCCATCTCGAGAGAGAAAGGCACTGAGAGTCCCGCCACAGCCTACAGAGGAGCACCGTTTCCCTCGAGGGAAAGCCACGTCATCCACGCTCTAGAGAGAAAGGGCATGCCTTTCCTTGCGATCGGTCCTCGGACTGAACCAGGTAGGTTCCCGGCGTCCATTCCGTCCCTGCATCTCGAAGCACCTGGCAACTCGAGCGTCTCCCCTCCACTTCCCGAAAAGGGAGAGCTGAACTCCAGGTTCGTCGCCTCACGTCTCCCAAACACTCCCCCAGACACTCCAGTTCTCATTCCATTCCACAGAAACCATTTTTCCCTACACTGCCTCGACTTTCAAGCTGAGGATCGACTCACACCACGGTGGCATGTGGGACAGCCCTGTGGGAAAGCCTCGTGGGAAAGCTCTCCTTGAGGAAAGCCTCGAGGGAAAGCCACAGATCCCATTGATCCACGCGAAGGGAAGCGGGACACTGCTGCTACAGCTCGGGAGGAAAACGCACGTGCATATCCCCACTCGGAGACGAGGAATGACTCCCCTGGGAGACTCCAGAAGGACCCAAGATCCATGTCAGCACTGGAGAGGAATCCTCAGGATCCGACACAGACTCCACACAAGGTCCCAGGGCCCGGCATCGACGGGAGAGGAATCCCGAGAGGCCCCCGAGCAACTGCATGGGGACTGGCCTTTCCTGAGGCCACCAGAGCGGGTCCCTGAGGTCCCAGTCGTAAGTCGAGAGCACCTGCCGCAACTCGAGAAAATCCAGGAGGTTCTCCCCTCCAGGCGAGATGAGGCCCATTTCTGCTGAGGCGTCTCGAGGCTAATCACACCTAACCTCTCGAACTTCCGAAGGGTCCTTCACACCCTTGCTGCAACTCAAGAAGTTCCCCGACATACCCGTCTCCACTCGAGAGGAAGCACGAGAGTCCCGCCCAAATCCAGAGCAGCCCCGTTTCCGCCTCATACCTCGAGCGGAGGGATCCTTTCCCTGCGTGGTCGGGAAAGAATTCCCGGCGTTCCCGTCGCATCTCAAGAGGAGGCGCTCTCCACTGGATAGGCGAGAGGAACTCCAGGGTCTTGCCACCATTCCCAGAGTCCCCCAGATGTCTCAGTCCATTCCAGAGAAACCTGTTTTCCCTGCATTGCGTCGACTTTCAAGCCGAGGATCGACTCACACCACGGTGGCACGTGGGACAGCCCTGTGGAAAGCCTCGTGGAAAAGCCTCTTGGGAAAGCGTCGAGGGAAAGCCACAGATCCGTTGATCCACGCGAAGGGAAGCGTGACACTGCTGCTACAGCTCGGGAGGAAAGCGCACGTGCATGCCCCCACTCGAGTAGAGGACTGACTGCCCTGGGGAGACTCCAGAAGTACCCCAAGATCTATGTCAGCACTGGAGAGGAATCCTCAGGTTACAGCACCGACTCCACACAAGACCTTAGTCTCCGACATCAAGGGGAGAGGAATCCCGAGAGGCCCCTGAGCTACTCACATGGGGACTGGCCTTTCCTGAGGCCAGCAGAACGGGTCCCTGAGGTCCCCGTCGTAAGTCGAGAGCACCTGCCGCAACTCGAGAAAATCCAGGGGGTTCTCCCCTCCAGGCGAGATGAGGCCCATTTCCACTGAGGCGTCTCGAGGCTAATTACACCTAACCTCTGGAACTTCCAAAGGGTCCTTCACACCCTTGCCGCAACTCAGGAAGTTCCCCGACATACCCGTCTCCACTCGAGAGTAAGCACGAGATTCCCGCCCACATCCAGCAGAGACCCGTTTCCGCCTCCTAGCTCGAGAGGAGGGATCCTTTCCCTGCGTGGTCGGGAAAGAATTCCGCGGCGTTCCCGTCACATCTCACGAGGAGGCGCTCTCTACAGGAATGGCGAGAGGAACTCCAGGGTCGTGCCACCATTCCCAGAGTCCCCCAGATGTCTCAGTCCATTCCAGGGAAACCTGTTTTCCCTGCACTGTCTCGACTTTCTAGCCGAGAATGGACTCACACCACGGTGGCACGTGGGACATCCCTGTGGGAAAACCTCGTGGGAAAGCCTCGTGGGAAAGCCTCGAGGGAAAGCCACAGATCCCTTGATCCAGGCGAAGGGATGCGTGACACTGCTGCTACAGCTCGGGAGGAAAGCGCACGTGCATGCCCCCACTCGAGACGAGGACTGACTCCCCTGGGGAGACTCCAGAAGTACCCCAAGAAGCATGTCAGCACTGAAGAGGAATCCTCAGATTCCGGCACCGAAGCCACACAAGGTCTTAGGCCCCGGCATCGACGGGAGAGGAAACCCGAGAGGCACCCGTGCAACTCGCATGGGGACTGGCCTTTTCTGAGGCCACCAGAGCGGGTCCCTGAGGTCCCCGTCGTAAGTCGAGAGCACCTGTCGCAACTCGAGAAAATCCAGGAGGTTCTCCCCTCCAGGCGAGATGAGGCCCATTTCCACTGAGACGTCTCGAGGCTAATCAAACCTAACCTATGGAACTTCCAAAGGGTCCTTCACACCCTTGCTGCAACTCAAGAAGTTCCCCGACATACCCGTCTCCACTCGAGAGGAAGCAGGAAAGTCCCGCCCACATCCAGAGGAGCCACGTTTCCTCCTCATTGCTCGAGAGGTTTGATCCTTTCCCTGCGTGGTCGGGAAAGAATTCGCGGCATTCCCGTCCCACATCAAGAGGAGGCGCTCTCCAGAGGAAAAACGAGAGGAACTCCAGAGTCGTGCCCCCATTCCCAGAGTCCCCCAGATGTCTCAGTCCATTCCAGGGAAACCTGTATTCCCTGCACTGCCTCGACTTTCAAGCCGAGGATCGACTCACACCACAGTGGCACGTGGGACAGCCCTGTGGGAAAGCCTCGTGGGAAAGCCTCTTGCGAAAGCCTCGAGGGAAAGCCACAGATCAGTTGATACACGCGAAGGAAGCGTGACACTGTTGCTACAGCTCGGGAGGAAAGCGCACGTGTATGCCCCCACTCGAGTAGAGGACTGACTGCCCTGGGGAGACTCCAGAAGTACCCCAAGATCCATGTCAGCACTGGAGAGGAATCCTCAGGTTCCGGCACCGACTCCACACAAGATCTTAGGCCCTGGCATCGACGGGAGAGGAATCCCGAGAGGCCCCCGAGCAACTCGCATGGGGACTGGCCTTTCCTGAGGCCACCAGAGCGGGTCCCTGAGGTCCCCGTCGTAAGTTGAGAGCACCTGCCGCAACTCTAGAAAATCCAGGAGGTTCTCCCCTCCAGGCGAGATGAGGCCCATTTCCACTGAGGCGTCTCGAGGCTAATTACACCTAACCTCTGGAACTTCCAAAGGGTCCTTCACACCCTTGCCGCAACTCAAGAAGTTCCCCGACATACCCGTCTCCACTCGAGAGGAAGCACGAGAATCCCGCCCACATCCAGAGGAGCCCTGTTTCCTCCTCCTAGCTCGAGGGGAGGGATCCTTTCCCTGCGTGGTCGGGAAAGAATTCCCGGCATTTCCCGTCGCATCTCAAGAGGAGGCTCTCTCAACAGGAAAGGCGATAGGAACTCCAGGGTCGTGCCACCATTCCCAGAGTCCCCCAGATGTCTCCGTCCGTTCCAGGGAAACCTGTTTTCCCAGCACTGCGTCGACTTTCAATCTGAAGATCGACTCACACCACGGTGGCACGTTGGACAGCCCTGTGGGAAAGCCTCGTGGGAAAGCCTCGAGGGAAAGCCACAGATCCCTTGATCCACGCGAATGGAAGCGCGACAGTGCTGCTACAACTCGAGAGGAAAGCGCACGTGCATGCCCCCACTCGAGAGGAGGACTGACTCCCCTGGGGAGACTCCAGAAGTACCCCAAGATCCATGTCAGCACTGGAGAGGAATCCTCAGGTTCCGGCACTGATTCCACACAAGGTCTTAGGCCCCGGCATCGACGGGAGAGGAATCCCGAGAGGCCCCCGAGCAACTCGCATGGGGACTGGCCTTTCCTGAGGCCACCAGAGCGGGTCCCTGAGGTCCCAGTCGTAAGTCGAGAGCACCTGCCGCAACTCGAGAAAATCCATTAGGTTCTCCCCTCCAGGCGAGATGAGGCCCTTTTCCGATGAGGCTCCTCAAGGCTAATCACAATTAAACGCTGGAATTTCCCAACGGGTCCTTCACACCCTTGCTGCAACTCAAGAAGTTCCCCGTCATACCCGACTCCACTCGAGAAGAAGGACGAGAGTCCCGCCACATACAGAGGAGCCCCGTTTCCGCCTCATAGCTCTAGAGGAGGGATCCTTTCCTTGCGTGGTCTGGAAAGTATTCCCGGCGTTTCCGTCGCATCTCAAGAGGAGGCGCTCTCCACTTGAAACGGGAGAGGAACTCCAGGTTCGTGCCACCGTTCCCACACTCCCCCAGATGTCTCATTCCATTCCACAGAAACCATTTTTCCCTACACTGCCTCGACTTTCAAGCTGAGGATCGACTCACACCACGGTGGCATGTGGGACAGCCCTGTGGGAAAGCCTCGTGGGAAAGTCTCCTGAGAAAGCCTCGAGGGAAAGCCACAGATCCATGATCCACGCGAAGGGAAGCTTGACACTGCTGCTACAGCTCGGGTGGAAAACCCACGTGCATATCTCCACTCGCGACGAGGAATGACTCCCCTGGGAGACTCCAGAAGTACCCAAGATCCATGTCAGCACTGGAGAGGAATCCTCAGGATCCGACACAGACTCCACACAAGGTCCAGGCCCGGCATCGACGGGAGAGGAATCCCGAGAGGCCCCGAGCAACTGCATGGGGACTGGCCTTTCCTGAGGCCACCAGAGCGGGTCCCTGAGGTCCCAGTCGTAAGTCGAGAGCACCTGCCGCAACTCGAGAAAATCCAGGAGGTTCTCCCTCCAGGCGAGATGAGGCCCATTTCTGCTGAGGCGTCTCGAGGCTAATCACACCTAACCTCTCGAACTTCCGAAGGGTCCTTCACACCCTTGCTGCAACTCAAGAAGTTCCCCGACATACCCGTCTCCACTCGAGAGGAAGCACGAGAGTCCCGCCCAAATCCAGAGCAGCCCCGTTTCCGCCTCATACCTCGAGCGGAGGGATCCTTTCCCTGCGTGGTCGGGAAAGAATTCCGGCGTTCCCGTCGCATCTCAAGAGGAGGCGCTCTCCACTGGATAGGCGAGAGGAACTCCAGGGTCTTGCCACCATTCCCAGAGTCCCCCAGATGTCTCAGTCCATTCCAGAGAAACCTGTTTTCCCTGCATTGCGTCGACTTTCAAGCCGAGGATCGACTCACACCACGGTGGCACGTGGGACAGCCCTGTGGAAAGCCTCGTGGGAAAAGCCTCTTGGGAAAGCGTCGAGGAAAGCCACAGATCCGTTGATCCACGCGAAGGGAAGCGTGACACTGCTGCTACAGCTCGGGAGGAAAGCGCACGTGCATGCCCCCACTCGAGTAGAGGACTGACTGCCCTGGGGAGACTCCAGAAGTACCCCAAGATCTATGTCAGCACTGGAGAGGAATCCTCAGGTTACAGCACCGACTCCACACAAGACCTTAGTCTCCGACATCAAGGGGAGAGGAATCCCGAGAGGCCCCTGAGCTACTCACATGGGGACTGGCCTTTCCTGAGGCCAGCAGAACGGGTCCCTGAGGTCCCCGTCGTAAGTCGAGAGCACCTGCCGCAACTCGAGAAAATCCAGGGGTTCTCCCCTCCAGGCGAGATGAGGCCCATTTCCACTGAGGCGTCTCGAGGCTAATTACACCTAACCTCTGGAACTTCCAAAGGGTCCTTCACACCCTTGCCGCAACTCAGGAAGTTCCCCGACATACCCGTCTCCACTCGAGAGTAAGCACGAGATTCCCGCCCACATCCAGCAGAGACCCGTTTCCGCCTCCTAGCTCGAGAGGAGGGATCCTTTCCCTGCGTGGTCGGGAAAGAATTCGCGGCGTTCCCGTCACATCTCACGAGGAGGCGCTCTCTACAGGAATGGCGAGAGGAACTCCAGGGTCGTGCCACCATTCCCAGAGTCCCCAGATGTCTCAGTCCATTCCAGGGAAACCTGTTTTCCCTGCACTGTCTCGACTTTCTAAGCCGAGAATGGACTCACACCACGGTGGCACGTGGGACATCCCTGTGGGAAAACCTCGTGGGAAAGCCTCGTGGGAAAGCCTCGAGGGAAAGCCACAGATCCCTTGATCCAGGCGAAGGGATGCGTGACACTGCTGCTACAGCTCGGGAGGAAAGCGCACGTGCATGCCCCCACTCGAGACGAGGACTGACTCCCCTGGGGAGACTCCAGAAGTACCCCAAGAAGCATGTCAGCACTGAAGAGGAATCCTCAGATTCCGGCACCGAAGCCACACAAGGTCTTAGGCCCCGGCATCGACGGGAGAGGAACCCGAGAGGCACCCGTGCAACTCGCATGGGGACTGGCCTTTTCTGAGGCCACCAGAGCGGGTCCCTGAGGTCCCCGTCGTAAGTCGAGAGCACCTGTCGCAACTCGAGAAAATCCAGGAGGTTCTCCCCTCCAGGCGAGATGAGGCCCATTTCCACTGAGACGTCTCGAGGCTAATCAAACCTAACCTATGGAACTTCCAAAGGGTCCTTCACACCCTTGCTGCAACTCAAGAAGTTCCCCGACATACCCGTCTCCACTCGAGAGGAAGCAGGAAAGTCCCGCCCACATCCAGAGGAGCCACGTTTCCTCCTCATTGCTCGAGAGGTTTGATCCTTTCCCTGCGTGGTCGGGAAAGAATTCGCGGCATTCCCGTCCCACATCAAGAGGAGGCGCTCTCCAGGAGGAAAACGAGAGGAACTCCAGAGTCGTGCCCCCATTCCCAGAGTCCCCCAGATGTCTCAGTCCATTCCAGGGAAACCTGTATTCCCTGCACTGCCTCGACTTTCAAGCCGAGGATCGACTCACACCACAGTGGCACGTGGGACAGCCCTGTGGGAAAGCCTCGTGGGAAAGCCTCTTGCGAAAGCCTCGAGGGAAAGCCACAGATCAGTTGATACACGCGAAGGAAGCGTGACACTGTTGCTACAGCTCGGGAGGAAAGCGCACGTGTATGCCCCCACTCGAGTAGAGGACTGACTGCCCTGGGGAGACTCCAGAAGTACCCCAAGATCCATGTCAGCACTGGAGAGGAATCCTCAGGTTCCGGCACCGACTCCACACAAGATCTTAGGCCCTGGCATCGACGGGAGAGGAATCCCGAGAGGCCCCCGAGCAACTCGCATGGGGACTGGCCTTTCCTGAGGCCACCAGAGCGGGTCCCTGAGGTCCCCGTCGTAAGTTGAGAGCACCTGCCGCAACTCTAGAAAATCCAGGAGGTTCTCCCCTCCAGGCGAGATGAGGCCCATTTCCACTGAGGCGTCTCGAGGCTAATTACACCTAACCTCTGGAACTTCCAAAGGGTCCTTCACACCCTTGCCGCAACTCAAGAAGTTCCCCGACATACCCGTCTCCACTCGAGAGGAAGCACGAGAATCCCGCCCACATCCAGAGGAGCCCTGTTTCCTCCTCCTAGCTCGAGGGGAGGGATCCTTTCCCTGCGTGGTCGGGAAAGAATTCCCGGCATTTCCGTCGCATCTCAAGAGGAGGCTCTCTCAACAGGAAAGGCGATAGGAACTCCAGGGTCGTGCCACCATTCCCAGAGTCCCCCAGATGTCTCCGTCCGTTCCAGGGAAACCTGTTTTCCCAGCACTGCGTCGACTTTCAATCTGAAGATCGACTCACACCACGGTGGCACGTTGGACAGCCCTGTGGGAAAGCCTCGTGGGAAAGCCTCGAGGGAAAGCCACAGATCCCTTGATCCACGCGAATGGAAGCGCGACAGTGCTGCTACAACTCGAGAGGAAAGCGCACGTGCATGCCCCCACTCGAGAGGAGGACTGACTCCCCTGGGGAGACTCCAGAAGTACCCCAAGATCCATGTCAGCACTGGAGAGGAATCCTCAGGTTCCGGCACTGATTCCACACAAGGTCTTAGGCCCCGGCATCGACGGGAGAGGAATCCCGAGAGGCCCCCGAGCAACTCGCATGGGGACTGGCCTTTCCTGAGGCCACCAGAGCGGGTCCCTGAGGTCCCAGTCGTAAGTCGAGAGCACCTGCCGCAACTCGAGAAAATCCATTAGGTTCTCCCCTCCAGGCGAGATGAGGCCCTTTTCCGATGAGGCTCCTCAAGGCTAATCACAATTAAACGCTGGAATTTCCCACGGGTCCTTCACACCCTTGCTGCAACTCAAGAAGTTCCCCGTCATACCCGACTCCACTCGAGAAGAAGGACGAGAGTCCCGCCCACATACAGAGGAGCCCCGTTTCCGCCTCATAGCTCTAGAGGAGGGATCCTTTCCTTGCGTGGTCTGGAAAGTATTCCCGGCGTTTCCGTCGCATCTCAAGAGGAGGCGCTCTCCACTTGAAACGGGAGAGGAACTCCAGGTTCGTGCCACCGTTCCCACACTCCCCCAGATGTCTCATTCCATTCCACAGAAACCATTTTTCCCTACACTGCCTCGACTTTCAAGCTGAGGATCGACTCACACCACGGTGGCATGTGGGACAGCCCTGTGGGAAAGCCTCGTGGGAAAGTCTCCTGAGAAAGCCTCGAGGGAAAGCCACAGATCCCATGATCCACGCGAAGGGAAGCTTGACACTGCTGCTACAGCTCGGGTGGAAAACCCACGTGCATATCTCCCACTCGCGACGAGGAATGACTCCCCTGGGAGACTCCAGAAGTACCCAAGATCCATGTCAGCACTGGAGAGGAATCCTCAGGATCCGACACAGACTCCACACAAGGTCCAGGGCCCGGCATCGACGGGAGAGGAATCCCGAGAGGCCCCCGAGCAACTGCATGGGGACTGGCCTTTCCTGAGGCCACCAGAGCGGGTCCCTGAGGTCCCAGTCGTAAGTCGAGAGCACCTGCCGCAACTCGAGAAAATCCAGGAGGTTCTCCCCTCCAGGCGAGATGAGGCCCATTTCTGCTGAGGCGTCTCGAGGCTAATCACACCTAACCTCTCGAACTTCCGAAGGGTCCTTCACACCCTTGCTGCAACTCAAGAAGTTCCCCGACATACCCGTCTCCACTCGAGAGGAAGCACGAGAGTCCCGCCCAAATCCAGAGCAGCCCCGTTTCCGCCTCATACCTCGAGCGGAGGGATCCTTTCCCTGCGTGGTCGGGAAAGAATTCCCGGCGTTCCCGTCGCATCTCAAGAGGAGGCGCTCTCCACTGGATAGGCGAGAGGAACTCCAGGGTCTTGCCACCATTCCCAGAGTCCCCCAGATGTCTCAGTCCATTCCAGAGAAACCTGTTTTCCCTGCATTGCGTCGACTTTCAAGCCGAGGATCGACTCACACCACGGTGGCACGTGGGACAGCCCTGTGGAAAGCCTCGTGGAAAAGCCTCTTGGGAAAGCGTCGAGGGAAAGCCACAGATCCGTTGATCCACGCGAAGGGAAGCGTGACACTGCTGCTACAGCTCGGGAGGAAAGCGCACGTGCATGCCCCCACTCGAGTAGAGGACTGACTGCCCTGGGGAGACTCCAGAAGTACCCCAAGATCTATGTCAGCACTGGAGAGGAATCCTCAGGTTACAGCACCGACTCCACACAAGACCTTAGTCTCCGACATCAAGGGGAGAGGAATCCCGAGAGGCCCCTGAGCTACTCACATGGGGACTGGCCTTTCCTGAGGCCAGCAGAACGGGTCCCTGAGGTCCCCGTCGTAAGTCGAGAGCACCTGCCGCAACTCGAGAAAATCCAGGAGGTTCTCCCCTCCAGGCGAGATGAGGCCCATTTCCACTGAGGCGTCTCGAGGCTAATTACACCTAACCTCTGGAACTTCCAAAGGGTCCTTCACACCCTTGCCGCAACTCAGGAAGTTCCCCGACATACCCGTCTCCACTCGAGAGTAAGCACGAGATTCCCGCCCACATCCAGCAGAGACCCGTTTCCGCCTCCTAGCTCGAGAGGAGGGATCCTTTCCCTGCGTGGTCGGGAAAGAATTCCCGGCGTTCCCGTCACATCTCACGAGGAGGCGCTCTCTACAGGAATGGCGAGAGGAACTCCAGGGTCGTGCCACCATTCCCAGAGTCCCCCAGATGTCTCAGTCCATTCCAGGGAAACCTGTTTTCCCTGCACTGTCTCGACTTTCTAGCCGAGAATGGACTCACACCACGGTGGCACGTGGGACATGCCCTGTGGGAAAACCTCGTGGGAAAGCCTCGTGGGAAAGCCTCGAGGGAAAGCCACAGATCCCTTGATCCAGGCGAAGGGATGCGTGACACTGCTGCTACAGCTCGGGAGGAAAGCGCACGTGCATGCCCCCACTCGAGACGAGGACTGACTGCCCCTGGGGAGACTCCAGAAGTACCCAAGATCCATGTCAGCACTGGAGAGGAATACCTCAGGTTCCAGGCACCGAGTCCACACAAGGTCTTAGGCCCCGGCATCGACGGGAGAGGAATCCCGAGAGGCACCCGAGCACTCGCATGGGGACTGGCCTTTCCTGAGGCCACCAGAGCGGGTCCCTGAGTCCCCGTCGTAAGTCGAGAGCACCTGCGCAACTCGAGAAAATCCAGGAGGTTCTCCCCTCCAGGCGAGATGAGGCCCATTTCCACTAGAGAGCGTCTCGGAGGCTAATCACACCTAACCTACTGGAACTTCCAAAGGGTCCTTCACACCCTTGGCTGCAACTCAAGAAGTTCCCCGACATACCCGTCTCCACTCGAGAGGAAGCACGAGAAGTCCCGCCCACATCCAGAGAGCCCGTTTCCGCCTCCTAGCTCGAGAGGAGGGATCCTTTCCCTGCGTGGTCGGGAAAGATTCCGGCGTTCCCGTCCATCTCAAGAGGAGGCGCTCTCCAGGAAGGCGAGAGGAACTCCAGGGTCGTGCCCCATTCCCAGAGTCCCCCAGATGTCTCAGTCCATTCCAGGAAACCTGTTTTCCCTGCACTGCTCGACTTTCAAGCCGAGGATCGACTCACACCACGTGGCACGTGGGACAGCCCTGTGGGAAAGCCTCGTGGGAAAGCCTCGTGGGAAAGCCTCGAGGGAAAGCCACAGATCCCTTGATCCACGCGAAGGGAAGCGTGACACTGCTGCTACAGCTCGGGAGGAAAGCGCACGTGCATGCCCCACTCGAGACGAGGACTGACTCCCCTGGGGAGACTCCAGAAGTACCCCAAGATCCATGTCAGCACTGGAGAGGAATCCTCAGGTTCCGGCACCGACTCCACACAAGGTCTTAGGCCCGGCATCGACGGGAGAGGAATCCGAGAGGCCCCGAGCAACTCGCATGGGGACTGGCCTTTCTGAGGCCACCAGAGCGGGTCCCTGAGGTCCCCGTCGTAAGTCGAGAGCACTGCCGCAACTCGAGAAAATCCAGGAGGTTCTCCCCTCCAGGCGAGATGAGGCCCATTTCCACTGAGGCGTCTCGAGGCTAATCAACCTAACTCTGGAACTTCCAAAGGGTCCTTCACACCCTTGCTGCAACTCAAGAAGTTCCCCGACATACCCGTCTCCACTCGAGAGGAAGCAGGAATCCCGCCCACATCCAGAGGAGCCCGTTTCCTCCTCCTAGCTCGAGAGGGATCCTTTCCCTGCGTGGTCGGGAAAGAATTCCGCATTCCCGTCACTCAAGAGGAGGCGCTCTCCAGAGGAAACGAGAGGACTCCAGGTCGTGCCCCATTCCCAGAGTCCCCAGATGTCTCAGTCCATTCCAGGGAAACCTGTTTTCCTGCACTGCCTCGACTTTCACCGAGGATCGACTCACACCACGGTGGCACGTGGACAGCCTGTGGAAAGCCTCGTGGGAAAGCCTCGAAAGCCGGGGAAAGCCACAGATCCCTTGATCCACGCGAAGGAAGCGCGACACTGCTGCTACAGCTCGGAGAGGAAAGCGCACGTGCATGCCCCACTCGAGAGAGGACTGACTCCCCTGGGGAGACTCCAGAAGTACCCCAAGATCCATGTCAGCACTGGAGAGCAAGAATCCTCAGTTTTTTCCGGCACCGATTCCACACAAGGTCTTTAGCGCCCC